>NC_086249.1:104688531-104900788 GCF_021018805.1 Prinia subflava | reverse complement strand
ACAATAATTAAAAAACAAACAAACAAACACCAAAACAGCAACAACACCAAACCTCAACTCCCAGATTTGCTGAGGTGACTCAAAGCTCTGGGAAAAGTGACTGCAAGTCCTGTACTTGAGCAAACGTTCCTGCTGCCTTGTGAGAGTGTTTGCTCAGTGTCAGCCTGATGACAGCCTGAGCTCGTGAGGGAACAGGTAAGACTCTGTGATGACTCTGACAAATCCAGGATGGAGAGGAGTTCCAAAAAGCTCAGTGTGTGCTCCAGCTCCTGCTTACCCACTGTTATTGTCCTGCTGGGCTGTGTCCTGCTCGCCCTCCTGCTGCTGGGATTATGTGGATAAAGGAACCTTCCCCTGCCCCCAGCAGAAACTCTCTGCAAATATGAGATTACCAGAACAGAGCCCTTTCAATGCCAAAGGTGCTGCCTGGACATCCTGTACCTCTGTGGCCTGAAAGGAGCATTTCCAGGATGTCACACATTCCCCCTCAGGGCTGCTGTGTCCTGTGTCAGCACATGGCACAGAGGGAAGGGAATTCCACCAGCAGCACAACTTGCAGGGGCTTTTTGCATCTCTGAAATACACCCCCCAAAGTTCCTGTGCTAGTTTGGATCCTGGAAGGCTTTGCAGGAATATTTCAGGGACAAGGCAAAGGATTCAAAAGAGGCTCTAACCTGTCACCCTAGTTTTGAAGACTTTTCTAAGCCTTCTGTAATGTTCTTCATATTGGAGTCAGAAATTTCACCTTATCACACTTTCTACTATAAACAATGGCCATGTTTTGCTAACTGTCTTTCACTGTTTACATCTTTCTACGTGGGAAGAAAACGTTGATTGACAGTTGGCTTGACCAATGTAGATTAAGAAGTAGCATTCCATCCTCCAGTCCACAGGCCCCATAAGAAATGTATAAAACTGAGTTTTGTAAATAAACTCAGCCCTTTTTCCTGCTTCGCTCACCAGCGTATCCTTGTGTGGTTCTTTCCATGTCCACTGTAACACTAACCCCCAGATGTAGTCCAAGACCTTTATTCCAGGTGGTTTCCAGAGGGGAAAGAGACAGAATGAGGAAGAACAGAGCCTTATCTACTCTCCTTCTACAGAAAGATAGTTGGAATTCAGCCAATAGGGTTAGAAAGGGGAGGAAGGGTTAAACTACATGGTGACAGGCTCCAGGGGTCTCTGGGGAGGGACAAACCCTTTCCCAGAGAAATACAACACATCTCCTCCCAGCATTTCACTTTTTAGACACATTCGTGCTCTTGCACACACAGGGAAATGGGATTATCCTGCTTTCTTTAGACCCTGAAATTTTAAATTCCTCAGTGCTGGCTGTGCCCCTCACCAGAGCACAGAATTGGTGATTGCATCCCTTTTTTACCATTCCCTGAAAACACTGATCCACACAAACCATGCCACGATGGCTGACACTAATGAGCACTGAGAGGAGCAGAGTGTTTAAGGAAATAAGAGTGCAAAAGACATCTTGCCTTCAATTATTCCCCATGGACAAAACCCAGCCCTGCTCTGTCTGCTCTGGCCAGGATCAGCATCCTCAGCACCAGCAGCACAGTGCAGCAATTCCTGACACTCCCAAAGCTGAAATTCAAGTGCCTGACAGGCTCTGAGGGAACCAAAAGCAGCTCAAGGGGGTTTGATGGTGCTGAGATCCTGCACAGTGGGGATGCTCTCATGATTTTCATGCAGAAAAAAAGTGTCTAAAGGGTGCAGCAATAAATTTTCCTCTGCCACCCTTCCTGGATATCTCTCTCTGGGGAAGCCAGCAACCTCAGACTAAAACGTTGAGGTTTTTATACATTAAAAAGGGCTTAACAGAGGTCAGATGGCTCCAGGACTCATCACTGGCTTTTGCAGTACAAATTGTTCACTCTTATAGACCAATTTCAATGTTTTTTCCCTTCTCCTGCTCACATTAAGCATCTAATTATCCAGTGTTGGTTAGGATCATAATTTATTTATCTTTGCTGCAAAGATGTGCACTTGAACCATGAGCAGAGTATGATTTCACTTAACAACTGTGGTTAAGCAGCAATCTTCAAGTTAGGTAATTGTTATTCATTCTTTACGGGATGAAATGGGTAAAATGGTCTGAGAAATGTACCCTTTGCTGTGCTCCAAAATAAGAAATATCTCAAAATAAATATCAAAGTCCAAAATCTGGGATGAATTAGGTGATTCATGCTAAATGACCGATCTTGCCAGTTATTGAAAAAAACCAGGGATTTTGTTCAGGGGAAAAAAAAATCCTAAATGCTACCCTAATGGCAGAGAAAATCCAGGAAGAACACTGTACACCATAACTGCCTCTGAAAGGTGCTTGCTGCAAGCCAGGAGAGTTTTCCAGACAAACAGCTGCTCTCCTGTGAAGAACACAGGTTTCAGGGAATGCTGCCTTCCCAAAGGGTGTCCAGCTGATATTTGTGTGACAGAACCACTCTGGTTTCAGTGCAGCCCCATCAGGTGTCTGGGGAAGGTCAGGATGGAGCCTGTGTAATTCCTAATGAGATTCTCTATTTCTTCTTCCCTCCCTCTCCCCCTTTTCCATGGATTCAGAGCTGCTCTGTGCCCAAAAAAAAATCAGGGAAAAACAAATGAGAGCCCCATGAGCTCTGCATGAACATGGAGCATCTCTAAAACAGCAGATTTGAGTGTGTGACAGGACAGTTTATGGCTGAAAAAATAAGGAAAAGGCTTTCCAAAAGACAGGCAAGGAAGAGAGGGAGAAATAAATATCTTCCCTAAGTGTGGAGCACTTCAGAGCTGAGACTTGCATTCCACTCCAAATAAACTGCATCTAAGGAAAGTTGTGTTTTCCTTCTAGAAAATTGTCCTAAATCTGTTTTTCTTTTACTTATTCCTGGGTGGATATGACAGCTGATCTTTTCTCCTGCAGCCAGAGTGTTTGAAAGCCAGAACAGACACTCCAGACCAAGGTTTTGAAACCCAGAAATGGCTGAGCCTTCTGATACATTGAAAAAAAACTTTACTGTGAAAAGCCCATTAATGAAACACTGACTGCTTTACTCAGGCAGTTTTATTTATTACAGACCTCACAAACCCAGGCAAATCTTTCACTGTGAGAGGAAATAACCAGGCTGAGTTTATTCCCTGATAGCTTCTTCCATTCCCCACTTCTACAGCAAAACGCGAGCTTGTATTCACGTGGAGCTGTTCCAGCACAACCATTTAACAACTCCCAGTAACTCAGGCCACAGTGGATGTTGGGGGACTGGAATGTGGGTGTCTTTCCCCTGCCTCAGCTTCACTGAGCAATTGCAGGAGAAATAAGAAAAGGAATAATCACATTGCCATACGGCTCGCTGCGTTTTCGCGCTCTCACACTCTGAATTTACGGCTCCTCTCGTTCCAGATGTGTTCACTCTCATGTGCAGACAAGCCCCAGACTGCTCCAGCTTCCCCCATGGAAGTGCTCCTTCCCAGGAATTCTTTCTGGGTGTTAATGTCACTGAAATCCAGAGGTCCTTGGCTCCCCTCCTCTGCAGGGTCCTGGCTTTGCAAAAGAAGCTGTAAAAGGGATCCAAAGAGCCAGCTGAGCCTTTTCTCTGGCACACAGGGAAGGATCATCAAGACCAGGCTGTTTCCACTGGAAAAAACGAGCTTCATTTTGTTCAAGAGACGAATGAGCTGCAATGAAATTTTACAACTCCCATAATAAGCCCATTATCAAGATTGCGACAAAAAAAAAAAAAAAAAAGCCCGAAAAACCCAACCCAACAAAAAACTGAAAAAGCTTTAAAGTTCCAGTAGTTTCATGCTAACCCAGAAGAATTTCAGCCACCTCTGACTCTGATTGGTGATGATCAGTTGGTGTCAGATACAGGTTTGTTTGAACATTACATTTTACAGCCCTAAATTTGGCTTCTTCTCTGGAATTTTAACTCGGGCTTCACTGCTAATCCACGGTCAGTGGCTGAGCTGGGATTTCACAAGTTTGTCTGCGGACTTTCAGGATCTGAAAGTGTCTATTTTTAAACCTGCATTGTGACACCACCATCCCATTTCCAAAGAGTCATCCCCTACCTGAACACAGCTGCTAAATAACAGCAGCTCTGCCTGGTTTTGCTTTTGCTGCCCTTTGGAACAGGAGGGTTTTAGTGCTTTTAGTTAAGGCAGTCAAGGTGATTTACTGCCATTTCTTTTCAGAGCTGGGAAGCTGTGGCACAGCAGAGCAAAACGTCAGGCCAGCAGGTCAAAGAGTTTTAGCTTGGTGAGGTCACACTTGTGTCAAATTAGGCATTTTTAATACATTTGAGGGTGGTATGGATGGGATATTTTCTCTCTTCCAGGGACCTTACAGATCATTTAGTTCCCAGCCCCCTGGGCAGGGACACCTTCCACTACCCCAGGTTGCTCCAAGAAAAAATCCAACCTGGCCTTGGGCACTGCCAGGGATCCAGGAGCAGCCAGAGCTGCTCTGGGCACCCTGTGCCAGGGCCTCACCATCAGTTTGTTGGACTTCCTTTGGATTTTTTTAATTAAGTGGTGACTGGAGCCACTGCATTGCTCAGATGGATCCTCTCTAAGGCTGGACAGTATTTGAGTGTACAATTTGAGAAAAGCAAGTTCAGCAATTCTTTTTCTACCATCCAGCCATAAAAATGTGTGATCTGCTCCTCCATCATCCTTCCCGTTCTTGGGAATGTTGTGTTCACAGTTAGGCTTGGGGAACAGACAGCTGGTGCAGGGCAAGAATATGTTCATTTATAGCCATATCTTTTCTGAGGAAGCTTCATCCAAAATAGTTTCAGTTTTCAGGCAGCTACGGAGAGATTTGAGGGGGTGATGGAACATCATTCTCCAGGGATTTCAGCTCCAAACAAACCCCGGGGCTGGCACTAAGTGGAAATGTTCTAAATGTGAGGAGAGCAGCTCCAAATGCGGGTTTGGGGTACAGAAATAGAGTGTTTGCTGCTGGGGATGCATTTCCAGTCCCCCCTGGGTCACTGTGTGTCACCACGCTGCACATGTGTGTGTGAACAGGGGGATGTGGGCTGTGACCAGTTCAGCAAAGCACAGAGCACCCCAGACATGATCCAAAGTCCCTGGAAGTCAAAGGCCCTTTCCATGGACTTCAAGGGACTTTGGAGCAGTGCTGGAATGGTGGTGAGCCAAGCTCCCTGCTGGAACAAATGATGGCAGCTCCATTTTCCTGTGCCAGCAGTGAATCTGGTCTATAAACTTTATTCTGCAGCCATCAGAGACTGCATAATTCATTCAGTGGCTCATAAGTAATTAAATTTTCATGGCCATCAGTGTATCAGCCATGTTATGGACCCAATTATTATATTCTGACTGTATGAAATAGTTCTTGCCCACAAACATTTATTTAAATGCTCCCTCTTCCTTGCTGTTGTTGTTGAAGCTCTTAGGGTTTGCTCACTCTCCTTATCTAAAATGCCATTTAATCTCTGAAGCCTTCCTGTTCACACAGTGGCAAGGTAATAAAATTGAATGTATGATTATGAGTCTGGTTTTCATTTATCCGGAGTGTTATCCGGAGTGTTGGTGGAGGAGAAATGGGATCACATGACTTGTAAAAGAGCAGGGTGGAAATAACTCTGGACATTACTGGTTCTAGTAAATGTAGCAGCAATTCTGAGCTGGCTCAGTGCTCATTTTCAGTCCAGGCTTTTGAATTCAGAGGGGAATTTCAAAGAACTGCATTTTACTTTCCCTTTACCAGAAGGTCTCAGTGATGGATGCAACAAAGTCTTGGAGACTGTAATGGCAACATTTATGATCTCAAGACCACACAGACAAAAATAATAAATGGGAGAGCATTATGGAGGAGGGCCTGGTATTTCTTTCCTTTTCTGTTGTTTTATTTAAGTCCAAAGGCTGATTGCTTGGTTTATTGGTTTTTGTTTTTTTTTCACATTAGCATCCTGACAAATAACCATCATCTGTAGATTGAGGAGAATGAAATGCTCCACAGACTTCCATCTCTTTTTGGCCAGCTGAACCAAAAGCCTTAATCCAGATAGCAGATGTCAAGTGGAGTATAGCTTTTTATGAACACATAAAATATATATGAAAATAATTTACTTTGCATTTTGGCAAGAACAGGCAGTGAATGTAATCAGGGCCCCAAGAGCACTTGCAAACCTTATGGTAATGTGTGTCTGGGCAGGAGAAATTTTGTGGCAGTGCAAAAAAATGGAAGCAAAGGAACATTGCACCATTTCACTCCTGTTTTTTATAAACACCATCAATGACAAACCAGGAGGAAAAACCCTGTTAAAAACACTTACTGAACCTCTTGTCTTTTGTAAACAAGTTCTTTTTAAATTCTGTGGATAAGGATATCTCCCCCAAAGGTTTTAACACAATTTTTAAAGCAGAGCACTTATAATTTTGTGTTAAGGTTGAATACCCAGAAATACAATTTTTTGGGGGTGTTTCTTCCCCTTCAGGCAACAACCACCCCATAAATAGTTAATGTGGCACTTGGCACACGTGAGGGATCTGTGGTGGAGGAAGGAACAAGGCAGTGATGGGTGGAAGTCTCTGATAACCCAAATAACTTCTATTTCGTAAGCACCATTCTCAGCAAGCTGGTAACAATTTACCAGCTGTATCAGGGGCCATGCTAGGGTGATTAGGTTTAATTAACACCAAGTGGTTTATCAGAAAGAAATTATTCAGCCTTGCAATTTCTCATTCATGCCTTCATGGAAGGGAAGGCACAAACTCCAGCATCATTTCCTCTTCTTCCCATTGTTTGCACAATCAGGCTCTGAGGGTGTTCTGGGTATTGCACTGCCTGGAACTGAGCTTGCTGGAACATCAGGGTGATAAATCCTTCTCTCCCCAAAATGAAAATGCTTTCAGGCTGTTGAGAGCCTTCACAATTGCATTTGTGGCGATGTCAGTGTGTCCCAGAAAGGTTTTAGCCTGGGGAGATTCACAATTCAGGATAAAATCAAATCTGTCTGGCATTTCTGTCACCCACAGGCAGGTTTGGTGGGATGGTCACTCCTCCAGGAGCACAAAGCATGGGAACAAATGTGTGGGGATGGGTCAGACATGGTGCTGGGTGCAATTTAAATCATGCCACTGAAGGAGGAATTCTCCCTGATCACAGGCTGGGGTAGGAGTACTGACATAATCTTCATATCCTAGAATGCTTGGGGTGGGAAGGAACTTTGAAGATAATCCAGTTCCTACTCTGTGCCATGGGGAGAGACAGCTTCCAATAGACCAGGTTGCTCAGAGCCCCATCCAAGCTGGCCTTGGACACTCCCAGGGAGTGTGTGCCTGCACTGTTGTGCTGGCTGGTGTCCCATGGGTGATTTAGCACATTTGGAGAAGGGCACAGGTTCCTCACCACAGCCCACAACCCCCTCAAGAGGGGAAGAGGAGGGGAAGGCACTGATCTCTTCTCTGTGTGACCTGAGGGAGAGGCTGGAGATGTGTCTGGGGAGGTTTGGGCTGGAGATCAGGGCAAGGCTCTTCCCCCAGAGGGTGCTGGCACTGCCCAGGCTCCCCAGGGAATGGGGGAGGCTGCCAGAGCTCCAGGAGCCTTTGGGATGCCCAGGGTAGGATTGTTGAGGGTCTGGGCAGAGCCAGGAGTTGCTCTGGATGATCCCTGGGGGTCTGTTCCAGCTCAGGACATTTTCTGATTCTGTGATTGTGAGGACTTTTGCTACTGACCCCCCGTTTCACAACCCCATGGCAGCACCAAACACCTCTTCAACCACCACCAGTTCTCCACCAGTCTGGTTATTTTGCTCCAAGGGCAAGCCTCACATCACCCTGACCCCAGCACTAACTCATTTTTGGGCTGAATGCAGCCCTCACAAGCCTTTCTAACAGCAGAGTGATGAGACCAGTGAAGCCTCTGCTCAAGAAAAGCCCCCCGAGCACAGAGTGGCTTTGGGAAATATTTTCCATGCCTCTGACGAGTCAGCTGGAATTTCCAATCTGCAGCTTCCCCACAGCTGCAGACACCCCTCTGCAATGGGTCTGTCTTGAGGTATTTATAACGTGTCTGTCACCAGGGGAGCCTGGCAGCACGTGGAGCAGCAGCACCCAGGTTTGCAGCTGATGCAGCTCGTCATCCTTTTGTCTCCCTCCCAGGTTCTGGAATCCTTCCCTCCAACAAAGAGCTTGTTACAAACCTTGGCCCCTCCAAAAGTTCCCCTGGGGGAACAGTGGGCAAGGCTCTGCGTCCCTGCAGAGCAGCATCTCCTCCAGAGAGTAAAGGATTTTAAAGCTTTGATCTTTCTGTTCCAGATTTGGGGTGACTTTGGATGCTACAGTGAGCAGGCACCTTTAGCCCAGGAGTATTTCTACCAGCTCTCCAGGTCTTTCCAAATTTACTTTCAGTGTCTGAATCTGCCAATCTTGGCAGGTGGACACTCAGGAAGGATCACAGGCCAGTGCAGAGTGTTGCCCTTGGTCCTGCAAAGCCATGAACTGCTTTCCCCTCTCATCTCCTTTCTGACCAATTCCAAAGGTACTTCAACCTGAACTACCTCTCTAACAGCCTGATCAGTCACCTCCTTTCCATTTTGTCTGCAGTTTTCATCCCTTCCTTGAGTTCTGCCCAATATTTACTTGGAGGAGAGTAATCTTATCTGAAGGATGGAGTTTCTGCTCTTCAGAGTAAACATGCAGCTGGTAAATTACCTGTAAAGGAGCTGATAAAGGAAAATCACTCCCAAGCAGTTCTGGTCTGATCCAGATCTGAAGGCAAGGTAAAGACCTGGGACTCCAGAAAGCAGCCAAGGAATTTGAATTTGTGCTGTTTAATTGGAATATATGTCTGGGCAAAGTCACCCAGGGCTTCCCAAACTGACCCTGCTGCTGGGTTTTGCACGTCTGAGGTCTGACAGTTTTGCAAAATATGTTTGGAATAAGCACTCCAAGGGGCATTCAAGTTAAAAAGAGCTGAGAATTCCTGGTAAAAGAGGCATTCCTGGTCACTCTGCCCACCTGGAAAGGCTCAGCCACAGGGATTTGCTGGGGGAAGCCTTTTGTGTCAGCTCTGAGCAGGGCTGGGGATACTTCAGTCCACTTAAAATGTTCACAGGGCAAACCCTCCCATGGCCAGACAATCCAAAGGATGGGAGCACCAGGCAGAAACTGCTGACATTCCCTTTGCTTTTTCTTCCCTAAAGTTTCAAAACAGAAAGAAAACAGAAGAAGAAAACATGAAGAAAACAGAACCTTCAGGGGTCTCAGCACAGCCCCTCTGGTGCTCCCTTCCAGCCCTGCCTCATTTGCTGAACCCTGCCCTCACAGAACATTACAGACACGGATTCCACCACTGATTTTCCATATTTTCCCTAGAGAGCAGCCTCGTGGGCTTCCAAGGTATTACCCACAAAGGAAACAATTGTCCCCACTCCTCTGGCCCTCCACAGCCCCCGTTCCGTGCTCGCCGTGCCCGCAGTGCTGCTCCACAGGGACTATCACAGACCATGGAAAATTCCAGCATTCCCCGTTGGAATTCCTGCGTGTTCTGAGCGGGGAAAGGGGCTGGGGCTGCATCCAGATGAAGTTTAGATTTGGTTTGTGGCTCGGAGCTGACCTGGGGCTAGAGTTCATGGTCATAATTGAGGAGTGGAAAACTCAGGGATTTGCCCGATGGGGGATCTCAGCCAAAGCTGCTCTCGTCAGATTTGGGGCACGTGGGAAGCAGAGCAGGACATGGAATATCCCCTCAACATCCACTGGTTCACAAGGGATGACCAGAAGACCTTGCATTAAGCCCTAAAAACAATCTGTGTGAGGCTTCTGATTTTCTAATTCTCACACTGAACAGGATCCACCAAGTGGATTTGCTTGTGGGAAGCAAAGCCCTGGATATTTAACAGTTATTGTGACTTTTTGCCTCTTTGTGATACCTCAGCTATGCCCTGGGCTGGGATTTGTCCCAGTCTAGCTGGGGGAGAGTGATCTTCCACTGCTACACTCTCTAAAAGAAGAGGAGGCCTTCAAAACTGATGAGGGTGGCAGGTCTCAGCTTAGAGAAGAAACACTTTCTGGCAAGAACAACACAAGCTGTCCCCAGGCCAGCAGGGTCAGATGAAATCTGCCTCAGGTCCTCCTGGCTGATGTGCTCCAGCACGGCGAGAAACAAATCTGTTTGCTCTTTTTATCAGTGCAGCACCAGTTTTCCATTCATGCCATTGTTAATCCAGAGGGGAAAGAAGCCAAACCTTTCACTTTTCCACTGTTGTTAAAGCACAGGCATTTTATTTGGAGACTCTGAGAACATAATTGTTTAGAGTCTTAAGTAAGATTCCTGTGCTGCCAAAGATATCCATTCAGAAACCACGAATCAGCCCACTGAAGTTCTTAGGGCTGGCATAAACATCATGAGACCTTAAACAAAACGAGTCTCTCTCTTTCTTTCTTTCTTTCTTTCTTTCTTTCTTTCTTTCTTTCTTTCTTTCTTTTCTTTCTTTCTTTCTTTCTTTCTTTCTTTCTTTCTTTCTTTCTTTCTTTCTTTCTTTCTTTCTTTCTTTCTTTCTTTCTTTCTTTCTTTCTTTCTTTCTTTCTTTCTTTCTTTCTTTCTTTCTTTCTTTCTTTCTTTCTTTCTTTCTTTCTTTCTTTCTTTCTTTCTTTCTTTCTTTCTTTCTTTCTTTCTTTCTTTCTTTCTTTCTTTCTTTCTTTCTTTCTTTCTTTCTTTCTTTCTTTCTTTCTTTCTTTCTTTCTTTCTTTCTTTCTTTCTTTCTTTCTTTCTTTCTTTCTTTCTTTCTTTCTTTCTTTCTTTCTTTCTTTCTTTTCTCTCTTTCTCTCTTTCTCTCTTTCTTTCTCTCTTTCTTTCTTTCTTTCTCTCTTTCTCTCTTTCTCTCTTTCTCTCTTTCTCTCTCTCTTTCTTTCTTTCTCTCTTTCTTTCTCTCTTTCTCTCTTTCTCTCTCTCTCTCTTTCTCTCTCTCTTTCTCTCTCTTTCTCTCTCTCTTTCTTTCTTTCTCTCTTTCTTTCATTCTTTCTCCCTTTCTTTTGTTCTTTTTTTGTTCTTTTTTTGTTCTTTTTTTTTTCTTCTTTCTTTTGTTCTTTTTCTTTCTCTCTCTTTTTCTCTCTCTCTCTTTCTTCCCCTCTCTTGCTCTGCCTTTCTCTTTCCCTCTCATTCTCTCCCTTCCTCCAGGAATAATATTCTAAAGCTTTTTCCTGGACCATTAAAAGCAGCATAACTTGGTTTTTCAGTGGGAAGTGAGACTCAGCTATAACCACCTGGGACATTAAATTTAAAAAAAAAACCCAAACATTGGTGAGACTTTTAGTGCTGTTACAGGAACCTGCCACACTTACCTGCCACAAGGGCTCCACATAACCTAGAGAATTAACAAAATCCAGCTGCATGCCATTTATTTCATTTCTTTTTGATTCCTATCTGCTGATAGCAGTTTCATGGCTACTCCTGTTACTAACCATTGTCTATTTTAGAGTGAAACCAAGAGGCCAAACCCAGGATAGCCACACACCGAGAAGCAACCATTAAGTCTTAAAGGATGAGCTGAACAAAGGGAGGAAGAAATGAGAGATTCCCTCTCCCTCCCCATCCCAGCACCAGGAGATGGAGTGCCTTTCCCACGCTGTCTCAGGAAGCCCGTGCCACAGCTCAGAACACAACCCTGGTGCCTATTTCCAGGCTAGTTTGCCTTATTTGCAAATCCTTCCCATCAAATCAAAGCCAAAAAAATGAGTTCAGCCCCCTGAGGTGACC
Organism: Prinia subflava; assembly: GCF_021018805.1. Classification (NCBI taxonomy): domain Eukaryota; kingdom Metazoa; phylum Chordata; class Aves; order Passeriformes; family Cisticolidae; genus Prinia; species Prinia subflava. The sequence goes on along the minus strand of NC_086249.1, from coordinate 104,889,069 downwards.
CAACACCCCACGAGATCCCTGCTGGGACAAGGACAGGCTCCCTTTGGGTGTCCCTGGGGGCAGCACAGCCCCTGGCACTCACCTGAGGGTGACTTCAGGACTTGTGTAACACACGTGGGACAGCACAACCAGTGCTGATGTGACTGAGCTCAGTCACCCCCAGCCCCCAAGGGCCCCCTCCCAAACCATGGCCAGCTCTCCTCTTGGCCCAGGAGGAAAGGAAGCACGAAGGGCTTTGCTTACTGTGGCATGAAGGGAACAAAGGAACAAAGTACACTGCTCCTGGAAGTCAACAAAGTGCAGAGAAGTATCCCAGACCTGGCAGGAATATCACTTCATTAAATTAAAAAAAAAAAAAAAAAAAAAAAAAAAAAAAAAAAAAATTGGTGTGCTGATCAATTTTAAGGTTTGATTATCAGAACTGAGCTGCTTTCCACATACCTGGAAAACTATCTAATGTAGATAAACTTTATGGCTCCCAACCATATATTGTTAGGTAATGAACATAATGACTTCATGAAGGTTATTAGGAGTAACTGTATAAACTGATCTGGGATAGGTATCGCAGGTTTTAATTTAAATTATCCTGGGGAAAACAAAAAGAGGGAAGTAGCCTTCCAGTTTTCTGGATAAGGTGATTTAAGGTTATATCACAAGCAGAGGGTTCAGAGGTCTTGCCTGCAGTGCACTGAAAATTAGGTATCAGTGGAGTTTGGGATCAAAAGTTTATGGAACCAGAACTCCTTTCAGGTGGGAGGTGAGGATGGGCAAGCACAAGCCAGAGCTGGGTTTGGTTTTGTCAGGAGGATGGGATGGGCCCCCCAGAAGCAGGGGAGGGTCAGGCCTTAGGAAGGGGCCAGAATTGGAGTCTCTGCTGTTTCTTTCCCTGGAAGAGGATTTGATTTAAGGAAAAGTTGTTCTCTGAAGGCTGTGCCTGCTGGTGATGAGCTGGGACTGAAGTCAGAGGGGCTGGCACGAAACCAGCCCAGCTGGGCCATGCAGAATGTGCCTGGAGCTGCAGCTGGCAGTGCCTGGGGACCTGGGGGACCTGGGGGGACCTGGGGGACCTGGGGGACCTGGGGGACCTGGAGGGATCTGGAGGGACCTGGAGGGACCTGGAGGGACCTGGAGGGATCTGGAGGGACCTGGAGGGACCTGGGGAAACGTGGAGGGACCTGGGGGGACATGGAGGGATCTGGAGGGACCAGGGGGGGATCTGGGGGGACCTGGAGGTACCTGGGTCACCTGTGAGATGCTCCCCCAGCACACAGAGTGATGGGGACCAGAGTACGAGAGGGGTCCAGAGAGGGTTTGTATCTCCTGGGTCAGAGAGGTTGTTCATTTGCCAGCTCTGGCAGCAAAGGGGCTCTGCTGGAAAATATTCCTCTTCTGCATGCTTGTCATGGGCCAGAGCATTGTCTCTGTCACCCTGTGGCCCTGCCAGGGCACTCTGGGGACTGTGCTGCTCCCAGGTGTGGCTGTGGCATCCCCAGAGCTTCCCCAGTGCCCCGCTCCTCACCACGAGCTGCCTCTGGAAAAAAAAGGGAGCTTTGCTGTTTGTTTTGGAAGGCATTTGCACCCCTTTTAGTTACTGCAGGTCGTACACAAAGGACAACCTGTGTCAGTTTTGTTCTGATCCCTGCCCAGATCCATTTCCAGGGCTGATGCCAATCTGGCTGGCTGCAGATGCAGGTGCCCTTTCCTTCCTGCTCCGCTTTCTCGTGGTTACACAAGCAAAATAAATTATTTACAATGGATTTTGCCACTGCAGCAGCATGCAATTTAGTGAAAGTGCTCCTGTTTAAAGGCCAAATCGTGCTGCTCTGTGGATGTGTTCCCTGGACTCTGAGAGGAGCTACAATTATGTAATTTGGGTTTATGTGTAAATGGGCAGATACTTTAAAAGCCTGTTCAATTCTCCTAGAAAGGCTCTGTAGGAGCTGGCAGAGCTGACAGAGGGCAAAGCACCTTTGTGTGCACACATTTGTGATCCAGGGTACAATCACAGAACGGTTTGGGTTGGAGGGGGCCCTTGCAGATCCTCCCATTCCACCCCCCTGCCATGGGAAGGGACAATGTCGGAGTCTAGAACATTCCTCTGGCCACCCTGGAGGGTTTGGAGACCGGACAGGGGGTCTGGGATCTGTCCAAGGGGGTCAGAGCCTCACACAGAGCCCAGGAGGGCACTGCCTCTGATCCCTGGCCATGGGAGTGAATGCCCACAGTGTATGAAGAATCACAAGCTGAGAGAATTTAAAATAAGTAGTGGATGGTTTATTATAGAATATAAATATAGAAATTAGGATTCTTAGTATATGGGGCTGAAGAGACAAGATGGAGGAATTGGGGAGTGGCCCCTGTGCTCCTTGTTCTTGCTCTTGTCCCCCATCTTGTGCTGAGTTGGGTTTTAGAAATTGGCTTAGAGTAGAACTGACATGTTAGTATAGGTAATAGGTATTGGTAAAATTTTGTAAATAAAAAATACGTCTTGGACAGTGGTTGGGTCAAGGGTACCGTACTTAAGGTGCGAGTCTCTCTGATCCGCCCAGTCCAGCCACGTGTCCAGCTTTGCAGACAACTTCCACCAGACCAGATGGTTCCAAGCCCCAAATGGGGCTGAACCACCTCCAGGTGCAGTCTGTGGGATTTGTGGACATTTCAGACAAAGCCCCAGGTATTTACAAGAGGATGGAGGGACAGGACACAGGGAATGGCTTCAGACTGACTGAGGGCAAGGTTAGATTGGATCTCAGGTGAGAATTCTCCCTTTTGATGGCAGTGAGGCCCTGGCACAGGGTGCCCAGAGCAGCTGTGGCTGCCCCTGCATCCCTGGCAGAGCCCAAGGCCAGGTTGGACACTGGGGCTGGAGCAGCCTGGGACAGTGGGAGGTGTCCCTGCCATGGCAGGGGTGGCACTGGATGGGCTGTGAGGTCCTTTCCAACCAAACCATTCTGTGATCCTGTAAAAACCATCAAGCCCATGGGAACAGCAGCTGCAAGAGAAAGCTGTGGCAGCTCTGCTTTGCAGCACTGGGGACCACAGACTTGCCACAGGTCTTAGCACAGCATTTCTGAATTCTGCCTCGAGTTTTGAGGTGGAGAATGACCTCACTGTTGCAAACAACTTCTCCCATAAATTTTGTATTTCTTTATTCAGGAGAAAATGGAACTTTGGGAGCTCGTCCTGCACCATGAAATCATCTGCCCACAGGAGCTGTGGGCTCTTGTCACCCTCTAATACACACACCAAGAGGAATGAGGGTATTAAAAAAACCCAAAGTGAATCCTGAAAACCCTGAAAGCACTAAATCAACACATAACACTGCACAAGTAATTTTTCCTCTGGGAAAGGAATGCCAAACCACATGCCCCATATGCTAATTATGTGATATAATATACTTCTGGAACCACATACGACTCCTGAGCAGATAAAAGCAGGATAATAAGAATAATCCCCAAACTATGGACAGTAAAACAGCCTGAACAGAATTGGTGGCTAAATTCAGAGAGTCATTTCCATTAAGCTGAAGTAGGAACGGATGAGATACACAGAGAGGTATTTCTGGGTTGGTGTTTTTGTTTGGTTGGGGGTTGTTGTTTTTTTTTTTTTTTTTTTTTTTCATCCAGAGAGAAATCAAACCTTTGGTCAACAGGAAAAGATGAACCAGGGGGCCATGGAGGGCATGGCTGAGAAGCAAGTCACACACAGAAACTCACAGTAAAGCACATGGTCTTTGAAGCAGAGGCTAAAATAAAAGATCCCACGGGGTTTCTGACCTCCCAGAGGCTCAGTGCACCACGGGCACCAGCAGGAGAGAGGACTCGGGGATGGAGGCTTCCTGCTCCTCCAAGGCAACAGGATGAGAGTCCCAGCACGGCCCCAGGCATGCCCCGCACCGAGATAATGTCACTGCTGCAGCCCCTGAGCCCTCCCACTTCCTCCTCAGGATAAACACCTCTGCTTCCTCTTGATTCTCCCAACAGATATTTGGCACTGGAGCTTCTCAATTTCCTCGGGAGAGATGAAGGAAAGTCTAGGTTCTTCCCAGTTGCGCAAATCCCCCCCATCCCTGATCATAACCTTGGCATGCAGCAAGAAATGATTTCCTCTTTCATCAGTGAAACCTCTGCGCAAGCCTCCCCTGGCTCCTCGGCGGGCAGGAAAGGCACAGGAGAGGGCACAGCGTGCTCAGGGTTGGCGCAGCCTTATCAGTAACTAAATTTAAGCAGCAGGAGGATAATTCTGATATTTCCTGGCGCTTGCGCCATTCGCGCTCCCGGTGACTCCGCCGCTGTTTGTTGCCGCCCGCCACCTCTGTCCCCTTCTCCGAAAGGGCTGGACACAGGGTCCTTCCCAAGGCCTTTGCCACACCAGGCCTGGAGCAGGATGCCAGTAAAGCCTGCAGGGTGAAGGACAGCGTGGCTGTGTTTTTTGGAAGGCTGGCCAGGAGGAATCTCTGCTGGGAGAAATTGCCATCGATCACCAGCTCCTCTCTTCCAGCCAGCTCAGCAGGCCGCGTGGCCCTCGTGCAAGGAAATCATTCCAAATCCCATTTCCCTCTTTTATTCCTGGGCAGGGAGGGATGTTTCATCCCACTGAGTTGCTCTGCTCTCCCCACGTGCTCCCCTCTGGTGCAGGACCCACCCTTAGGGAGGCAACCATGGCCCAGACACCTGCGCTCCTCCCGCGGGCCCCTCAGCGCCTCGCGGGCCGAGAGGAGGGCTCTGCCTCAGGAGCAGCAAGGACAGGATGCCGTGCAGTTTTTAGCCTTTTGTGTACTGAATCCCTGCCCTGCACAATGGCGTGTTTGGGAGCTCGCAGTCCCTGGGGAGGAAAACACACCGGAGGAAGCATTTCCTGCCGCGGGCAGTTGACAGCTGGCGTTGGGAAGGGGCGGGAGCGATGGCCAGGAGGCTGTTTGGGGCAGTTTTGGTGACATTATTTTACTCCTCTCGTCGACAGCGCTGGTGGTTGCCCTAGCACAAGTGCAGTGGCAAATCAAAGGGGGAAGGTGACAGCAGTGAAGGGCCTCAGCAGTGTGTGTGCTCCAGGCAAGCACAGTTATCCCCACTCAACTCATTCCAGGGCAGGTTGGGTTCTCCCTCACCTCCCAGTCGTATTTTCTGAGCAAGGGTGGAGGTGATGAGCACAGAGGTGCCACAGATCCCCAGGTACACAGCACCATGCATGGATTGTGTCTCTGGAGAGCTGTGATTGCTTGGGGAGGACCCAGTGACAATGCAAAAGAGTGTGGGGTGAATTCAAGCCACTTATGGGGCACTGGAAGTGTCCACAGCCAGGTTGGATCAGACCTTGAGCAACCTGGTGAGGTGTCCCTCCTATGGCAGGGAAGGCTGGCACTGGATGATCTCTTAAGATCCCTTCCATTCCCTTCTTTAACATTCTATAATCCTATTTCTGGTTCAGCCAGCTCTTAACAGAGAAGAGATTTCAAGGGCCTTATTTTCTGCAACAAGACAAGGACAAATTGGGACATACAGGTCGGGATTAGGATGATTTTGCTGAAGTCCTGGAAAAACATGGACATTTCAGTCAGTAGTGGGAGTATGAGGGCAAGAAACAAAAGGAGTGGGCAAAGAAACTCATCCTCTGAGCTCTGAGGGCAACAGAACTGCAGCAGCCAGAGCTGGGGGAGCTGGGCAGCTGGGAGAACTGAGAGATGTGAAAAGTAATAATAATTTCTGTTAACTGGCAACAAAATGTTTTATGAGCAAACCAAGGTTGTACATCTAGTACAATCATGTTTCTAGCCAGTAACTGCCTCCACAAAACCCATGGCACAGCTTAGCCAGGCAGCAACATCACTTATTTTTGGGTGAAGGAATTTGAAATAAAGATGATATAAATATGAAAAAAAAATGCTCTGGACAGTCATAGTTTCCATGAGTAGAAGTGCCTGAAACAATTTCTAACAAAAGGGTATAACTAAAAAAAATACCTATTTTAATTGACCAAATATTTTGTTGAGTTCCCATCAAATTCATTGAACTGCTTCAACCAGAACGGGCTGAGAAGACAAAATGTTAACCAACAAAATATTTAACTTCAAGATTCTCAAACAAAAATATTTGGTTTTCCACTTTGAATGTGAGGGTAGCTTTCCAAAATAAATCTTTGTATAAATATATCTTTAAGATTAGGGCAGGTGGGCGAGTGTTTGTCTCTGAAGTCGTTTATTTGCAGTTTGGGGCAGCTTTACTGGAGATGCAGAAGGACATTGCTCAAAAGGGCTCCTGGCATGTCACACACCACATTTTCCAGGACAGCTGCACAATCCTCTTTTGTCCATCCATCCCCTGGCTTCGTGACTGTCATCACTTCTCCTGGCTTCAGCTGACAAAAGGAACTTCACAACACAGATGGGCTCATCCTTTGTGCTGCTGGTGGGCTCATCCAGGGCTACCTCAGCATGTCCCTGGTGTCATCACCCCTGGAGGTGTCACCTGGAGGTGGCACTCAGTGCTCTGGGCTGGGGACAAGGTGGGCATGGGGCACAGCTGGGACTCGATGACCTTGGAGGTCTTTTCCAGCCTCAGTGATTTGGGGATTTTGGGATTCTGTCAGCCCATGGCCACACATCTCCTTTCAGTGCAGGGCTGTTAAATCAAGACTGGTTGCCTTTACTCCTTTTCTTCGTAACACTTCCTTTATTATTAAAAGAAATTTGAAATAACAGGCAGCAAGCTGAATGTTTACTTAATTATTGGTCAGGAGTTGGCTCCCGTGGAAATCTTGGCTAAAGGCGCTGCTGTACAATGCAGTCCCTTCCAGGAGAGTGCCAGAAAACCCAGGGGCAGGTGGCAGTTCTTGAACAATGGTTAATTAGACTTTTTAGGCAAATATTTGCTCATGTGTCCAGACAATAATGTCTTGTGGAAATGTGTTTGCACAATGTCCTTGACAAAGGCTCGTCTATTAACCTGCACACAATCAGCTGCAGCCCTGGAACGGCTTTAACACATGAACCTCTCAGTTCAAGCAACAACAAAACGTCATGGGTCCAACCCTGAACAAAATAATCAGCACAAATCGCCTTCATATGGGGGAAAAAAAAAAAGTCTTTTAAAGACTATTTACTTTTAACCTATAAAATCATCCAATATGTGCTGGGATCTGTGACTCAGTTCCCATAATTTCATGTGCTTCCAGTATAGCCTTGGCCAGGTCACTCATGAATGGAGTTTCCAGAGCCTCTGCAGGGTAACTACGTTGTGCTCTGACACCACAAAGGGATTTTTGGGTGGTCTGTGGGGTTTTACAGGCTATTCCTTTGTGGTTAGGGCTCATAGGACTAAACAAACAATATTTTAGCCCAATAGTGACCAGATTTGGAGTGTGGACTGCTCAGGAGGGTCTCTGGACTGGAGCTATTCAAAGCCAAGCTGACTTTTCTGTATTTCTCTGGGTTTGGGGGCACACAAAACGAACAGCCTCTTACAGGGGTGACAGCCACAAGCATTTGGGAATTGTTAGCTTAGCCCTTTGGGTTACAAACAGCCCCTCATGAGCTGCTGCTCTCCGTGAATTCCCTAATTTGTAGCAGCGCTTTCTGAGTGTTTTGGCCGAAAGCCTCCCAGCCTCTGCTTTGCACACCACATGTTCACCTCGTCCCGATGGTGATTCAGTATCCACGAGGTGTGTGAGTCACCTCGGGGATGTGGGATTGTTCCTTATTCCCTGACTGACGTGTGGGGCACTTTTTCAGGGCAGAACACATCGTCTGTGGTAGACGGAAAACAAATCAGCCCACGGAGCAGCAACAAACACAGTGGTGGCTGAACTTTGGCAGGAGCACATGTTTGGGCTAGAACTGATGAAAGTGACAGAATTCCTGTAGTTTTTTGGGGTTTTCTGTTTCTTTTTTTCAGGATATTAATGGAGAAGTATGAACCTGTCCCCTTAGTTCATTGCAGGAATAACTGGATGAAATTGTGAGGTTTGTGTTGTTGAAGGTCAGGCAAGGTAAGCAACTGGGCCCTGCTGACCTCAAAGCTGAATCCAGGAGTCACAGCAAACTCAGCTTGCCTTGTTTGCTCCTAAAAAATAGTTTAGGCTTTGTCCCTCTTGATGAATGGTAAAAAAATCTCGAATCCCTACTGCAGCGTTCCTGATGGTGAAATCACACAACCATTTTATTTTGATCATTATCTTTTCCCTCTTTCCCTCCCCAAGGTTATTATTTTCCTGTAGTTTTTCAATGCTTGTTTTTCCACTTTTAAAAGCTCAAGCTTTTAAAGTCTCCTTCATGTGCTAAAAGTAACTTTGTTCTTCTGGGAAGGTAAGCTCAGGTTTACATTGTGGGCACCACAGAGGGAGACACTTAATGAACAACAGTTATGATGGATTCAGTTCCTATAATGCATCGCTTTTTCTTTCTTTTCAGTTCTTTGTGAGTTATAAAGCAATGCTTCAACTGGAGGCACATTTGGGTCTCCTGTGGTGCCCCAGTTTTGACCACTAATGCATATAATTAAAGAGGATCTAAGCAGATAAGCATCAAAAACTGGTTTAAGTTGCACTCAGAACATTTCTTGGGGTTGTGGGAGAGTGGCCAAAACTGCTGAAGTGGCCCAAAAACTGGAGTCAGGAGTGGTGCAGGGTGGTAGGATTTCATGTGCCTAATCCGTGGTGGCACGAAGGAAATCCTCCCAGGAGCTGTAGTTCTACCCCCCAGTCTGCTGCTGGCATGTGATGGAAAGAAAATCATCTCTTCAGGAGAGGAAAAAAACATGCTTTGAGCAACCACAATCAATGGCTTATCACAGAATCCCTGGGGCTGGAAAAGCCCTCCCAGCCCAGGCAGTGCCAGCTGTGCCCCAGGCCCACCCTGTCCCCAGCCCAGAGCACTCAGTGCCACCTCCAGGTGACACCTCCAGGGATGGGCACTCCAAAGCTCCCTGGGCAGCCCCTGCCAAGGCCTGACCACCCCTTCTGTGAAGAAATTCCTCCTGGTGTCCAGCCTGAATCTCCCCTGGTGCTCCTTGTCCTGTCTCTTGTTCCCTGGGAGCAGAGCCTGACCCCCACTTGGTTGCACTCTCCTTAACTCAGAGTTGTGGAGAGCAAAAAGATCTTTCCTGGGCCTCCTTTTCTCCAGGCTCAGCCCCTTTCCCAGCTCTCCCAGCCACTCCCTACATGATTTACTCTCTAGACCCTTCCCCAGCTCTGTTGTCCTTCTCTGGACCCTCCCCAGCACCCCGAAGTCTTTCTTCAATTGAAATCCCCCAGCCATCGAGGTGAGCCTGCTTCACCTTCAGTGAGAATCACTGAATTCCCACAGAATCACAGATTCCCTCAGAATCACTTCCCTGCTCCTGCTGGCCACACGATTTTCGACACAGATTTGCAAAGAAGCAGCTAAACCAGATCCCTCCCAAATTCCCTGAAATTTCTGAAGCTAGAAGAGATCCCCTGCTAATTGCCAGGATGACAAAACTCACACAAAGGCACAAAGCATCCATGCCCCTGGGCCAAAAGCTGCTTTCAGTCACGCCCAAGAAACCACATGAAAGGCTCCTGCCTGCCAGGTGCCAAAGCATCCTCGGAGCATCTCCTGTCCCATTTGCTGCCACTGACATCAGCCAGCCTGGCAGGCACCCACAGCTCCCCGTGGCAGATCAGCACTGGCCAGATAAAGTCCAGTGCCAGGAATGGGATACAGATGTGGAATTCTGCTCCCCTGGCTGGTCTCGGTGTGAGCTGGGCTTGGAGGGTGCAGGAAAACAGGAGAAAACAGGGGAAACAGGGGAAAACAGAGGAAAACAGAGAAAACGGGAAACAGAGAAAACAGGGGGAAACAGGAAAACAGGGGAAACAGAGAAAACAGGGGAAACAGGGAAAACAGGAGAAAACAGAGGAAAACAGAGAAAATGGGAAACAGAGAAAACAGGGGAAAATGGGAAAACAGGGGAAAACGGGAAAACAGGGGAAAACAGGGGAAAACAGGGGAAACAGGGGAAAACAGGGGAAAACGGGAAAACAGGGGAAACAGAGAAAACAGGAGAAACAGGGAAAACACCCCCCACGGCAGAGCCAGACTCAACCCAGGGCCTGTTTTGGCACCGGAGGTTGGCTCCTGTCTTCTGGGGATGAATAATTTTGGTAATTAATTGACATCAGCCAGCGTGGCAGGCACCCACAGCTCCCCGTGGCAGCTCAGCACTGGCCAGGTGGGATAAAGATAACCAGGAATAGGATAAAGATGTGGAATTCTGCTCCCCTGGCTGGTCTCGGTATGAGCTGGGTTTGGAAGCTGCAGGAAAACAGGGAAAACAGGGGAAAACAGGGGGAAACAGTGGAAACAGGGAAAACAGTGGAAAACAGGGGAAACAGGGAAAACAGGGGAAACATAGAAAACAACCCCCATGGCAGAGCCAGACTCAACTCAGGTTCTATATGGGCTCTGGAGGTCCAGTGCCAGGAATATGTGGAATTCTGCTCCTCTGGCTGGTGGCAGTGTAAGCTGGGCTTGGAGGCTGTAGGAAAACAGGGAAACAGGGAAAAACGGGGAAACAGGGGAAACAGGGAAAGCAGGGAAAAGAGCCTCCATGGCAGAGCCAGACTCAACCCAGGGCCTGTTTTGGCTCTGGAGGTTGGCTCCTGTGCTCCGGGGATGATTAATTTTGGTAATTAGCGCGGCTTTTTCGGCAGTTCCCGGGCAGTGATGCTGCTGATGGAAGCGGAGGGGTGGGACCGGGCTGGCAGAGGCAGCTGAGCACCTCTCGGAGCCCTGACCCCGGGGCACAGGGCTCCTTCAGAGCCCGGCGCCTCTGGAGAGGAGGCTGACAACCACGCTCCGTCCTGCCAAACCCCTGGAATGCGCTTCCAGCGGCATCTCCGGCCAGGAGGGATCGCGCTAACCCATCGCTCCATCTAGTGCCGGCTCCTCTTACAGCACCCCGTGCCTTCGCTCCACAACATCCCAGACTGATGCTCCTTCTGCCCGCAGGGGCTGCTTTGGAAAGCATTTGGTTGCTGTTGTTTGTTGGAGGGTTTTTTGGAGTTTGTTTTGTTTTGTCGGGGCCTCCTGAGTTTATAAAAGGCAGAGAACTGCTGCCCTAAAGGAAGGGTTATGGGTGAATCCAACCCTCCTGGAGGGGTTTGGATGGATCCTGCCCTCCAGAAGAGGTAAATCCTGCCCTACAGAAGGGTTTTGGATGAATCCAGCCCTCCTGGAGGGATTTGGATGGATCCTGCCCTCCAGAAGAGGTAAATCCTGCCCTACAGAAGGGTTTTGGGTGAATCCATCCCTCCAGAATGTTCTTGGGTAAATGCAGCCCTCCAGAATGCCCTGGATGAATCCAGTCCCCCAGAAGGGCTATCAGTAAATCCTGCCCTCCAGAATGTCCATGGGTAAATCCTGCCCTCCAGGATGTCCTGGATGAATCCAGTCCTCCAGCAGGGCTATGGATGAATCCAGCCCTCCAGAATGTCCATGGGTAAATCCAGTCCTCCAGAATGTCCATGGGTGAATCCTGCCCTCTTGAATATTCATGGATGAATCCATCCCTCAGAATATCCTGGGTGGATCTACCTCTTAAGAATGGCCATGGGTTAACTCCAAAATATCCATGGGTTAATTCTGCCCTCCAGAATGTCCATGTGTGAATCCAGCCCTCCAGAATATCCTGGATGAATCCATCCCTCCAGAATATTCTGGATGAATCCATCCCTCCAGAATATTCTGGGTGAATCCAGCCCTCCAGAATATCCTGGATGAATCCATCCCTCCAGAATATTCTGGGTGAATCCAGCCCTCCAGAATATCCTGGGTGAATCCAGCCCTCCAGAATATCCTGGATGAATCCAGCCCTCCAGAAGGGCTCCAAGTGAATCCATTCTGGAGCACTCCTCTCCTCCAAATGTGTGCTACCACTTTACTGCTCAATTAGCAGCTGTGCTGCAATGGTGAGTGGTGATTTGTAATTCACTGAACAGCCCCAAACACATGAGCAGCCAAAATGGACTGCAAAGCACAAAAAACGCACGAGTGGGATGTGCAGATCACTGTTAAAACAGGAAAATGGACAGGGGCAGTGAAGTGCTGGACAGACACCTCAAAGAGCCCCTGCACTGCAAGAACATCACCTTCCCCAGCTCTGCCAGGAGGGCTTTCCACCTCAGGGCTCAGTAGAGTCTTCAGCTGCCTCTCACACTCGGGCTTTTAATCACTCTTTAGTGCTGGTAGCACACAGAAGGGAAAAAATTAACTTTTCTGGCTGCATGCTAAACTGTGGTCCTCCAAAACGTTGGAAGCACGTGGGAATCGGGCACCTATCTGTCAGGAGACACCAACATTTGCAAAAAGGTGTCACTGCTGAAGTTGCCATTGCTAATGAACATCATTTTAGAGCAGGCGCATGATTCAGTGATCCTTGGATTCTGCTGAGCAGCCCAGGCAGGTGAATTTCTTGGACAAGGTGCTCCCTTCATTATTAAATGCACTGAGACAGCACTTTCAGCCATGGAATTCTGCTGAAAAATCCTTCATCTGCACACTTTAGCTTCTTTTCATTTATAGAGCTGTGATCCTATCATTTTCTTTCATGAAAATTTCCACCTCTTCAGGTGATAGCTCCATTAGAGATGTTAATGAATACAAAGAGCCCATTATCTTGGAATGGGGATTGTTTTTCAGGAGAAGAAATGATTGCTTCAGTGACAGATAAAAAATTCTCTTCAATGGGCTACAGAAATTGCAAGGAAAAATAATCTCACCAAAAGTTGCTTTCATTAGTTGTATCCTTTTATGGAGTATTTATGGAATATGAAATAGCATGGAATTATTTCTATAATTATCTTTACATAAAAACATTTGCATTTTAAAAAACCCCTTAAAACATGGTCTAAATTACCAGGCAGATTCTCTATTCCTAGGCTTATGGGCTATGTTGTTCAAATGAAAAAATAATTAACTTCTGAGTAAAAAGCTTAATGCTGTCAATTTTGCTTCAGCACATAATGTCAGCGTGCAAGAAGTTTAATTCCAATATTGTGTTTTTATTTTTCTCATTGCCTTGGAAATAAAACCCAGGATGCAAAGGGAGGGAGCAGGGGGAGGAATATTTGCATCCTAGGAAAAGACATCCCCTCCTGCTGCACACTCTGAGCAGGTGATAACTCGATTTTCCTTCTGTGTTGGAGTATATATTTTTTTTTTTACTTAGAGATGGGGTAACTGAGAGGTGTTTTAAAAACTTTTATTCTATTTTTAGTCTTACATGAGAGAGTATAGATGTTATAATTTATGCCATCACAATTAGAAGCCAACTATTTCCTAATTACAATATGTTATAAGCGATTTTTTGGCCTATCAGCTTTTGCTGCACAGTGCTGTTAATGCTTTAAAGCCAATCATCTAAAATTACTCTTTGTGGGTTCTACTACAGTGCATCTTTCCTAGTTCTATTTCTCTAAAGCATCTAGTCTTGTTTGCAAAGCCATCCTTTGAAACTTGTTTCTATTTCTCTCTTAATAATTCCTGTCTTATTCCATGGTATTTTTAAGTCAGCATTTCTTATTTCAAAGGTTGCACACAGATGCACAAGGTTGTGTGAGCCTTCTGCCAGGCTTTGAGAATTCTCTACAAATCCATTTCCCACACCTCTGCTGTTGTTGCCCATAACCCCGAGCCCAGTTAGGCTCTGTCCAGGGAAGGATGCTCCGGAGGGTTGTGGAAGTGAGGGCTGGACACTGCCTGGAGCCTCCTGGAGGGGTTTCTCACAAACATGACGATGTCCAGGGTGCTGAGCAGCTCAGTTTTGGTGATTCCTAGTGCCATCTTTTGGGAGAAATGGGAAAATGCCTTGGCAGGAAATGTGACCTGACACATCCGAGGAGAGGGAGCTCCGGCCCTGGGGAGTCCCTGGGGTGAGCCACCCTCGCCACAGGGACAGGAAAAGGGCAGGATCTGATGCCTTAAGTTTTATTTTGCTGTATCCCAGCCCCTGCGCTGCCCAGGGTGCAGCTCTGAGCTCACACTCAGGCTCACTCAGCTCTGCACACAGCAGGGACACAAAACAAATCCTTTTCCTGCTGCACACCAAGGACAGCTGGGACAAGTGTTCAGCCCAAAAGCACAAACAAGGGGGCCTGAAGGGAGAGAACAAGAAGGATGGGACTGCATCACCTGCAGCTGGAACTGGACAATGAAACCCCAATGTGCAAATGGACCAAAACTTAGAAAAGTGTGAGACCTCGTAACCGGTCACTCATTTTTTGTGTCCATTTTTGATCCACCTTGGATGCAGCCCTGGCCAGGCTCTTTTACTGCCCAAGGTGGATCCTGGAGGCCTTTCAATACATCCCTACTTTATTCTCTAGCTGTGTCCAGCCTCTGTTTCAGGTCAGCCCTCCCAAGGCATCAGTTCCTCAGAAGGGACTGAGGTTGTACCTGCAGTGACTGCAGCAGCACAAACCCAGCCCAGGGCACTGACTGTGGCATTTCCAGCCCTTGCTGCCTTCGTGTCCCACTCTCAGGCACTTCTGCCTCTCCTTCAGCTGCCGTGGGGGACCAGGCTCAGCACCACAACCTGCTCCAGGCTGGGAAAAGGGCACAGCCCAGGCCTTCCAACAAAAACTGCATCCTAAAATGTCCTGTGCAGCCAATTCTCACCAGCCATAACCCTATGGGAGGAAAGAGGTGAGGAGAGGGAGCCTGAATGAGGCCTGTGCTGCAAAACACAGCCCCTAAAACACCTCTTAAAAACCACTTGGTCAAACCCTGCAGAGGGCTGGTGTGGGAATGAGGAGATAATGGGGAGACTTTATCAGGGAGCACTGAGGGCATGGAAACTCCATGTGTGTGTGACGTGTTTTCCAGACCTTTCCCCAGCTCCATTCCCTTCTCTGAAAGTGCTCAATCTCCTTTTTGGCAGTGAGGAGCCCAAAACTGGACAGGGGAAGTGGCGGCATGGCCTTGGCAGTGCCCAGCACAGAGGGACAGCCCTGCCCTCTCCTGCTGGCCACACAATTCCTGGGTGCCACTGCCCTCCTTGGCCACCCAGGCACACACTGGCTCCCATCCAGCCAGCTGCCAGCCCACCTTCACAATACCACTGTGGGTTTTTATCTTCTTTTCTTCTGGTAGAGTTGGGAGTAAATGCTCCAGCTGTTTATTAATTCTTATTTATAGTACAGGCTCACAAGCTGTGAGTTCTGGCTAACAAAGTGAAAATGGCTCTGTCTCTATCTCTCTACAAGGCCTTTTAAGCATAAATTCTCCAATTAAGAAATGACACCTCAATTATTTTTACTTTTAACCCAATAACCAATCACCTATGGCCCACAATGCAGATTTTTCTACCCAATTACCAAACACCACCCAGACCCACGGAGAAGAAGGTGAAAAAGCAGGACTGGCCTCTGCCCTAAATCCTCCACCTTGCTTTATATATATATTACTGTATTCTAAACCCTTAAACTCTGAGTTTTGCACGCTGTGATCTCACACACTTCTATCCAAACTGCACCCCCACAGTCCCAGTGCTGTCACTCAATTTTGGAGCCTTCTCCAGGCCCCAGGTCAAATGCAGAGTTTGCCTGGGGGTCAGTGCCTGGCAGCACAGAAAACGTGAAATTCTCAGTGCTCAGGGTTTCAACATACCACCCCTGTGCTTTTTGAAACAGATTTTTTTGTTGTTGTTGCACTTCCTGAAGAGAAAAGCTCCAGGTGCCTTGCACAGCCATAGTTCCATGAGAAATAGGGATTGATCAATCAGGAGATGACTGATCCCACTGACAGGACAAGAGGACAGAGTCTCAACCTGTACCTCAACCTATTAGGTTGGACATCAGGAGCCTGTCTGAGTTCAAGGAGCATTTGGAAAATACTCTCAGGCACATGGTGGGATTCCTGGGGTGTTCTGTGCAAGGCCAGGAGTTGGGCTGGATGGTCCTGGTGGGTCTCTTCCAGCTCAGCCAATTCTATGACTTTTCATGGTGACATTTTCCCCACAGCCCCATGACTGCCTGTGCTGGAGGGAGGGTCACTCCAGGGCTGTGCACTCAGCTTCAAGGAATGTGACTTTCTGAAATGACAAAGCACCAGGCAGGGATTTCTGGAATGTCTCAGCAACATAAATCCCATCAGTCTATCAGATTCGAGAGCCTAAATTTCTTTTGGTCTTTTGGAAACTTCATCATCAGTCAGCTCACGTTCACTTCACTGCATTTTGCCAGGTATCCTGACTAAATACAGCTGCTTTACTTCTTCCAGTTTCTCTCCTTTTACATTCTGCCAAAATAGGGGAGGGAATGCATGGTACAATCAATGACTCTCTGTAGAATAATTCTGTCCCTGTGCCCCTCAGGTGAGAGCCTACCTGCAGAGCTGCCCCAGCCCTGGAATTGCCAGCACAGGGAGGACGTGGAGCTGCTGGAGAGAGCCCAGAGGAGGCTCCAGGATGAGCAGAGGGCTGGAGCAGCTCTGCTGGCAGGAAAGGCTGGCACAGCTGGCATTGCTCAGCCTGGGCAGGAGAAGCTCTGGGCTGAGCTCAGGGTGGCCTTGCAGGGCCTGAAGGAGCCCCAGGAAAGCTGCAGAGAGACAATTGCCAAGGGCTGCAGGGACAGGAGCCAGGGAATGGCTCCCAGTGCCAGAGGGCAGGGCTGGATGGGCTCTTGGGAATCAGGAATTGTTCCCTGGCAGGGTGGGCAGGCCCTGGCACAGGGTGCCCAGAGCAGCTGTGGCTGCCCCTGCATCCCTGGCAGTGCCCAAGGCCAGGCTGGACACTGGGGCTGGAGCAGCCTGGGACAGTGGGAGGTGTCCCTACCATGGTAGGGGTGGGATGAGAAGATCTTTAAGGTCCCTTCCAACCCAAACCATTCCATGATTCTATTCTGAGTAAAGCCCATCAGATATTTTTGAGAAATAGACGACTGAGATACAAACCAAACACCTCATCTTTTGTCCAAAGAAGAGAAATAGAAATCCAGCAGTAACTGGGAGCACCAGCGATATCTCAGCTCAAGAGCTGTTCCAGCAGTGACAGTGGAACATCTAAAATATTAAAACAGTGACTGGTTTCCCACCTCAATGATTGCTGTGCTAAGATCTTCCTCTGTGATCTGCACTGAGTAGGAAAAGGAGAGAATATTGGACTTGGCACAGAGCAGGAGACACACACACAGAGTATGAATGAAACCTTTCTGTGTTTTGGTGTACAACTAAAGTAACAAGAGTGAACAAAGCCGTTTGCAGAGTGCTAAGCCAGCACTTTGTACAGCTCACGACAAAACAACAGAGATGTATGGTCTGATGCTTTTATACAGTCTGCAGTGACTGATTATACACTACCCATTTAGCATTGCAATACATTTAATTGTTGAGGTAAGTGGTTAAAGAAATGAAAAACGCCAGTTAGCTCATTTTGCACAGCCCTCGTCAGCGACTGGAGCTGGATATTGCATTCCCAGTGCAAATTACCAGCATTGGCAGGGCTATTTCACAGCTGTTCCGTCTGCAGCCTGCTTTGCAGTGAAGCCGTGACATGAAATGTTTGTGGAAATTGTAATGAAATGTTAGCTGAAAATATATTAAAGTGGTAAGTGTAGAAAGAGAAATGAGGCACAACATCCACCCGCTCCAGCGTCGCCCCGGCTCAGGCTGCTGCTCCAGCCCAGATGTGCTGACCTGCCTCCTCCTACTGACCTGCACATCACAGCTGCTCTGCACCCCATCCTTTGGGCTCAGTTGTTGAGCTAAACCTAACCTTATTTTCTTTTTAGGCCTCCCTTTTCTTCTCCTGAGCCTCTAAATTCCCTCAGGCTCGCAGTCATCTTTCCTTCTGCTTTCGTCTCTCTTTCTGCTTTCGTCTCTCTTTCTGCAAACCTCTTGACATCCAGTTGCTGTTTCCTTCCCCACATCCCTCAGATCCATCTCACTTTCCGTGGTTAGACAGGAAAATGAGCTGCCTGGGTTTCCCTGGCCATTGGAGCCTCCCTGGCACCCCCTGTCCTGTGGAATTCCCCTTTTTCTCAGGCTGAGGGAGGTTGAGCCAGGTCAGCCTCTTTGGCTGCTGCCCTCATGTTCTCAGCCCGTGTTTTGATGCTCTGGTTGTCTCCCTGTTTGCTGACAGCTCAGAGCTGACTTCGTGTCACCACCATCAAATCAGGTCCCACAGCTCCAAGAAACTGCAAGGATGTCTTAAACTCCACTTCCATAAATTGTTAATAAGGGTGGCAGTGTCACAGCATGTTTTTACTCCTCTGGCAGCACTTCAGAACTCCATTTCTTCTTTACATCTCCATTTTTCCCTCTTTCTCCTGTTTTCCCTTCCTCTTCCCAAGCCCTGTGTTAAACACACTTTCATTTCTCTGCATCCTTGGCTCTATGTCCCCTCCCCTGTCACCTCCTGGAACAGCCAAGGTAATTTTCACAGCTGTTTTGAGATTCAAACCTTCCTCCAAAGGCTCTGTGCCCCTTGCTGTTGTCCTGATTTTCCATCTTTTCCTTGGAAACCTGCGGTGGGAAGTTTATAGTTTGCTTACAGCCATGCAGAGGCACCTGGAATTTTTCCATATTTGTAACCAGCAGCCATTCAGACACTCCAGTCCCTTGGGGAGCCAGGTCATGAGCTGTGCCTCTGTGCCAGGATATGAGCCCATCACAACGTCCAAGGACCTTCCACATATTTCCTGGATTTATCCTCAGCGTACGCTGGAAGAAACAAAACAAAAAATTCCACCCCCCCCACCTTTGAAGAAAGAGTGGAAAATGTTCAGCCTAGTCTCGGTAGAAAATACAGAATTTTCCAGCATTTATTAGCCTTGTGTATTTAAAGATAGGAGCACTTCAAAGCAACATCTGTTAGTCATGATCTGTATTTACCCTGTCCAGCACAATGGGAGCCGACTCATGGCTGGGTCATCCGAATCCCAGCAAACTGAAATGTGTGGATGTACCAGACCAATTTCTGGGAATTAGGCAGCACAAGGGCATTTTTCAACCATGAAACAAAAGAATATTTTGATTTTCCCCCCTTTCTTCCCCCTCCCCTTGTATTCTGAGTACAGCAGGTGAGCATACCCCTCCCCAGCCTACGGGAGAAAAGGGATATTATTGCTAAACTTCACCATTCCAGTGGTCAGTGTGGTTACAGCAATACTGGGAAGCTTCACAAGCCCTCCAGCTCTTCTCCATGAGGATGAAGAAAAGTGGTCTTTGAAGTCCTCTCTCATCCCTGCCATTCCTGGGCCCACATGTCAGGTGGCCAAGGGATCTACATGGCTGTTTTGTGGCACAAACGGGGAATTCTGCAAAAATGTATGAAAGGATTGAGTAAAAGATGTGCCTAAAACTTAAAACTTGCTTTTCACATCCTCTTAGAACTGCTTGGTAGCCTAAAAGTACCATGGCAATCACTGAGTCCAAGTTCTTGTGCCTGTTTTAGAAGCCTGTATCCCATTTGGCACATGGATAAGGAATTTGGGGACATGGTTTGGGGTGATGTTGGTGGTGTCAGTGGGACTGGATGAGCTTGAAGGTTTCTCCCAACCTTGATGATTCTGCAATCCTGTGATTCTCTACAGAGCAGAGTTTAAGTTTTCTGTGGAGAAAAATGACACCTTCAGCATGAAGAAAATTGGAAATGAATAGGAACTTTTTTGGGGCCAGGATGAGCTGGTGGAACCAGTGAAAAAAATTCACTCCCAAGAGTTTGGAAAAACCTTCCCAGTGGAGACACCTGAGGAAAGGAGGCTTCTGAGCTCACGAGGAGGAAACTCCAAAGAAAGAAGAACATGGAAATCCATCTTTTGGCTGCTCAAGCTGCTCACCTTTCATCCAGGTGGGACTAAAAGTGCACCAGCTGCTTGACTGGGAAGAACAGACTCCAGATGGAGATGCAGTTAAAAAAGTCCTGGCTGGGAATGGTTCAGACAGAGGAGACATCAGCCCTGGCAATGTGCAGGGGAAACGGGGGGAAAAAAGGAAAAAAAAACCAAAAGAGAAAAGAAGGGCACATTAACAATTGTCAGAGAAGAAGAGGGATAGGTCTGTGAAGTGGAATATGTCTAAGCTTGGCAAACACCCAGTCAAAGGGAGTGTGATAACAAACCACAAATATTTGGAAGGCTGTAAACACTGAGACAGGCGAAGAACTCCGGAGGGTGATGCATGGGGAGTGCAATCACAAGGAATTGCAAAATACAGAAATGGCAGGAAAACAAAAAAACACCAAAGACCTCTTTGACAATGAGATGTGTTGGGCTCTGTGTGACGGGAATGGGTGGAAATACCCTGGAATTGAGACCTTTTCGAAGGAGAAGGTTACGGAAACATCAGTAGATGTACAGTAGAAAATAGTTTTGTTATAATGAGATGGATAAATGGGGTTTCTCAAGCAGAATCCTTCAGTCCTTCTAGGATTGGGCACAGAAAATTATTCTTCCCCTTAGGTTTGAATAAAATATATGTGGACCAGTATTCTGGCACTCAACCCCCAAATTTTTTGATTTGAGAAGTCCTCAATCCAGTGATTTAGAGGGACATCTCAGGGAAATTCCTGGCTTAAGAACCCTGGCTGCTTTGTCAGTTTTCTTGAAAACTTTTTCTTTTAAAAAAAATGCTGGGGAGGGAGCTGACAAGAAAGACGGAGAGGGACTTTTTACAAGAGCCTAAAGTGCCAGGACACGAAGAATGGCTTCAAAGTGACAGAAAGCAGGGTTAAATGGGATACTGGGAAGAAATTCTTCCCTGGCAGGGTGGGCAGGCCCTGGCACAGGGTGCCCAGAGCAGCTGTGGCTGCCCCTGGATCCCTGGCAGTGCCCAAGGTTGGACACTGAGGCTTGGAGCAACCTGGGATAGTTGAAGGTGTCCCAGTTGGAACCTTTATTTCCCTTTCAACCCAAACCATTCTGTGATGCTGCAAACTTAAAATCTGAAATAGTTTTCTGCATTCCACTTGGCCCCAATATCCTCACTAATCAGCTCAAAATATTCTCATTAAACTTTATTCAAGCAGAGCTCGTGTTGGGCCATGCTCTGATGTCCTTCCAGCTGCCAGTGCCTCCAAGGAGGGGTCACAGCACCCAGGGGACAGCAGCAGAGCCAGGACACTTTGGAGGATGCAGGCAGGATCTGCTGTGAAGATATCCAAGGGCTCCAACCACTGCCCAGAGAGGGAATGAAGAATTTGTGTTGCATCAGGACGTAAAATCCAGTCAGGGATTAACTGAACCCTTGGGATGGATGAGGTGCCTTTCTGACTAACCAGCAATTCAGATCATCAGAGAGTATTTTCCTAATGGGACCAAAACTTGAGAAGATGGCACAGAAAAAGATCATGGGATGATAATCGTATGATATAGGTAAAATGATTTCTTTTAATGCACACATAATGAGAAATTCATTATAAAATTTTATTTTAGCTGGGGCAAGAAATAATCTGAGAAATTTGCAGAAGGAAAGTCTAGATCCCTGACAATCCCTGTGTTTCTGTGGGCACTTTAAAAGGCTTGTGGAATTTGAGGTACCAAGTGTGGACTCTTTGGAATCTGGGTAAGGGTTGCAGCTTGGCTGAGAACTGACTTTAAAACTGATTCAAATTTAAATAAAAGGCTGAAGTTATTAATATTACCAATATCTGCAAACGTGGGCACATCAGGGCCTTCTTGTGCAGGTGCTAAAGGGCAAAGAGAAGATCCAGCCAAGGTCTTGGGGTCTGTCTGAGCTTCACTGAACATCTCTCATGGCATGGACATGGAGTTCCTCAGCTCTGCCTTGCCATGGTCACAGGGAGACCCTACAAACAATCCCAATGCAGCAGGAGTAGGGGCTCTCCATCCTTCTCTCCCCTCTTGCAAAATCCGTGTTTTCCAAGGCTCCTGGAAGGCAGGGAGCAGGTCCTGGAGGAAGGTGGAGCCCTACAATGGGTGACCACGGCTCACCAGTGAGCTTCCCATGGGCAGCTCCAGGATTTTACTCTTCACACGAGGGGGCTCCATCAGGCCATCTGTGCCTGTCCCAGGATGTTGTTCCCATTGCACAGGAGAACAGCCAGGCAACACACTCTGGAAATCCTGCAGGATGCTTTGGAGGCCTCCAGGCACGTTCCTTGCCCATCTAAACAAAGACCTTATTTAAATCTGGATTTTTAGTGTTTAATTAAAAGCTGGTTCAAAAATACACTTACCATTTTGGGTTGGAAGTACACATGAAGCAGACAGTGAGGATGTGTAGATTTATTTCCACTGAAAGGCAAATTATTATCTTTATAATCACACGTGGGTGTGCCTGCCATAACTCCGTAACTTTCTAAAACAGTGACCGACATTTTCTGAGAGTTCATTTTTCTTTCTTTTTTTTTTTTTTTTTTTTAAGAAACACAGGCTTACAGTGCTTATTTCTCTGCTCAGGTCTCACACATTGGTAACACAATCCTGTGCTTATAAATTGCCACCAAGACACTCCTAACACAAAGCCTGGTAGAGCTGGGTCCTGTTGCTCCCCCCAAAAAATGTATATGCAGAACATTTCCTATAAAACCTGAAGCCACACCCGTTTTGTCTGGGAAAAAGGGCACAAAAGAACAGCAAAAAGGAGGGATAGTCTGGGATTCTTGCAGCAAACACTGTGGAGAGCCACTCATAAATGTCAGGGCTGATTTTCCAGACCAGTTCTTCAGATGGTGTTGGGAAAGAATGGATTCATGCCAGTAGGCACCAGACGCAGTTTTGGGGCCCAGGGTACAGAGTGGGATGCCTCTAAAGCTAGAAAAGAAAAATAAAAACCCCTGCCCTTTGTAAAGAGCCAGGATGGGCTGCAATAACAAATGAACAAAGCTGCCATATACTCCATTCTAAAGTGGGGAATCACGGAAATTGCTCATTATTCACTTTTTTTACTAAGAATGATAGAGAATGTATTAAGGGCAAGAGGGCAAAGCAATTAAGCACATGATTCAGGAGGAAGATACATCTCAGGCTGAGATTTTGCAGCTTCAAGGCAACAAAAGATGATTTCTGAGTATAATACTCTTCCTTAGAGGTCTCCCTTAGGCTTAATTTCCAGTCTTGGGCATGGAGCTGTCAGTGAATTAATTGGGGATGTTTGCAATCTCTGAACCAGAAAAGCTCAGGACAGGGATAGCAAGGCACAGTTAAAGAAGGGCTGGAAAAGAAGATACACAGCACTTGTGCACTTTAAACTTGGGATGTTTGCTCCTACATTTTCACAGCCCAAAAAACCCCTGGCCTATTTTTACCTGGAGAGTAGCAGATGTGGCATGAGTGTCACACACAAAAAATGCAAACACAAATGCAAACCACAGTGTCAATCTGAAATTGCCATGCTAGGCCAAGCTTATTTTATTACATACATTCTGCAATCTAAGGACTAATATGTTCATAATGTAAACATTAAGCATACAGAGTTAAAATTCAAGGCCACAATAGGTTTTTTTTGGATTGTCCCTTTTTTTTGGTTTTGGTTTTTTTTTTGTGTGTGTGTGTGTCTTTGGTTGGCCGAGATCAACTCGTAGTGTATAAATGCATAAGTTATATAATAATTATATAAAAAGGAAAAAAAAAATAACATTGAACTTGTATACTTCATTCTGACAAACGCACAGCGTTCGCGACTCGGTAAGAAAAACTGGCGCCCGCCTAACAAAAATACTCAGGTGATTTCTGATTCTGGCAGTCAGGGGTTGTTGTCTCTTGCTCTAACCAATAGAAAACAAACCCCCTTAAGTAATGATGAGGTTCTAACTGGTAACTTTTAAATATCAAACACAATTCCAGTTTTGCTTATTTTTTTTTTTGTAAAAAAACAAAAAGAGAGATGCATATTCTGATTTCTCGCTTCTTCTGCTTTTCCCTTTTCCCACTTTTTATTACTACTGAATCAAGTCTGTTCCTCCTGAAATACTGGGAATGGTATAATACTGAGCAATATGTTTCACAAGTCCAAACAAGTGTTTCTTCATAGTCCCAACGCAACAAAGTTTTCAGTCTTTTCAGTCTCTACTGGTCAAGAAGTTTCTTTCCTCCCCTTCTCACCACCTTCATCCTCCTCCTTCTCCTTCCTGCTTCCAGGTGCAGGCCTCTGATCTACAATCATACACTTGCCCTCCAGCACATTCTCATTTCCCACATTTGGCTCAGGGTTCCTGTAAAACTGTCAAGGAATCTGAAAGTTTGGTTTGTCTTCACAGTTTGAGTAGCTGATTCGCTCTGACGAATGGATCTTGTTTGATTTTAACTACAACACTGCTGTTCTACTCCAAGTCAGCTTCCACACTAACCAGTCTCTTCTGCTGATATGTTTCTATTTTTTAAATACAGATAGGCTTTTTTTTCCTGGTTTTTTTTCCCTTTTCCCTCTCTTTTGTAATGATCCATATACTGTATGTTTGGTCACTATAGCCTTATCCTTATATTGCTGTAGTATAGTCCCAGTTTTGCACTAGCATGATATCAAACTTTACACACTTAAACAAGCTTATCAACTTTTTAAGACCACCAGCTTCTGTAGGCTTTCCTTATCATTTCATGCTCCTACCTACAATAGTCTATTGTTGTTTGGTCCACAGAGTCGATGCCCATATACATTACATTTTAGTATCTTAATACTTCTTGGATATTTCCTTTAAATCCCTACTACAAAAAAAGTCTTTTTGACATCTATTTTTAACGTGGTTTGGGGGATTTTTTCTTTTTTTTTCCCCCAGCCAAACCTTCACTTGTCTCTTTAGGCACTTTTAATTCGAGTACTCCACCAGAGTTCGTCGCGGCTCCTCAGGGACCGAATCCCACCGAGGAGCGCCTCGGCTTTGCCCGGCGTTTGCTCTCCCCACCCCACTCTAGTAGTAGGTGCCGAGATGAGAAGGCATGTGAGCAGCTGGCAGCCTGGTGTTGGGGTAGATCCCTCCAGTCGGCGAATTCCAGTAGGGATTGGGGGCAGCAAAGAAGCTGGAGGACGTCACGGGCAGGGCTGGGGGGTGGGGGGCCACAAAGTTCATCTTCTGCGGGTGCGCGTGGTAGGAGCTCATGTAGGGCAGGTCTGACGGGTACTTGTACATGGAGGACTCTGGCGGGTGGGGCTGCAGGGCCTGGGCGATGCCGTGGAAGTCGAACTTGTAGGCGTAGCGCTTGCCGTGCACCTTGGTCATGATGTTCTTGTCGTAGTAGTAGCGCAGGGCGCGGCTCAGCTTGTCGTAGTTCATGTTGGGCTTGCTTTTCCTCTCGCCCCAGCGCCGCGCCACCTCGTCGGGGTCCGTCATCTTGAACTCGCCGTTGGTGCCCTCCCAGGTGATGCAGTTGGAGTTGGAGCTGTCCGACAGCAGCTCCAGCAGGAACTGCCACAGCTGGATCTGCCCGCTGCCTGCGGGGAGGAACAAAGAGGGGGTTTTCAGTGATGCTGATAGTGGGGGGTTAAAAAAAATTGTATAAGTTAACCGTGGGTAGTTGAGGGGGGGAAGGTAGAAGACGCACAATCTGAACTTGACTTTGGAGCAAACGTCAAGTGTGACTCCAGCCCAGGAGATAATTGAGGAGCATTGTTTTAACCAAATCAAGTAGAACCCAGGGTAAAGCGTAGGTATGATTTAAGATAGTAGCTAAGAAATAGGATAACCAGTATCTAGGGGTGGAGGTTAGTTAACATATGTATAATTTGAAACTATAAAAATCACAAATCGACTCTGTATTCTTGGGCACAAGATTTCGGCATTGTCTGCCCCTGTGCCCCGTGCGCTCAAATAAAGAACCGCATATGATCGCCTTCGTGTGGTTATATGTTTTCCTACACTAACAATGCCAAGGTGGCTCTCCCCGAGGACCCCATTAGGAAATGTTGTGATGCTGGCTCCTAATTCCCTCTATTAACCCGCCCCCTTCTCCCAGGACTGCCTCACCAAATCCTGAAGGGCAGGGATAATTGCAGTGTGTCGTGTTTTCCCTCGTGTGAGCGGCAGAATGCCATTCCGTGGAGATTTGATTGTTACCTAATGTCATTCAGCGCAGACAATTGATGGGGAAATAATACAGCGCTCATTTAGGAAACTAATCTCCAAAGTTCAGCACAAACAGCTCTCACTTGCGTAACACCCTGCTTGTTCTCACAGCATTATGTTGCAACTAAATGTTCCCTGCTATGGAATGAGCCCACACAAAATGGAGAAGTTTAGAGCAAGCTGGGCCCGTGCCAAACCATATCATCCCTTTGCAGCATTTGGGGAAATGCAGAACGGAAACTTATTAGCTCGCTGTTGCACTGCATACAACCAGAGGGCAAAACAATTGCAAGAACAGTGAAAAGGTCCATAAAACACATCCTTGTCATCATGCTGCTTCAAATGAGTTAAAATGATTATTTTACATTAAGACATTAAAATGTTGCTGTCGTATTTTTTTCTCGCTCTCTGCCAATTCCACCGCAAAAAGAAAATAGTCTGCCATAAACTTTTCAAAAGTGAGGTGGGGCAACAAAATGTGTCCATTGTGGACAAGTGAAAGTAGATTTCAAAGGGCCTTGCCACTGCTAGTCATGTTAGAAGCTTAGCATTTTTTGACAAAGCAACACTGAAATGATGCAAAATGCAGCTGAAGCAGCCTGCGATGCAATCTGTTTCACAAGCACGGTGTCAGCAGAGTTTACCAACCAGCCTGGATGTGCTAACTCTGAACTAAGTCTCTGAGCAGAAATTGGTTGGGTTTCTTTCTTTTTTTTTTTATCCAAAGCAGCTATGTGGGTATAATAAACAAGCTTTTCTTTAGAGAGCTTATAGTAGCAATTACAATATTGAGCTAGAGCAGCATCTGAAACCCATTAGCAGTTTATACTTCAGTGCAACTGAAACCCATATTCATTTAAATTGTATTTATCCAAACTGGTCTTAATGAATTTCTTCTGTTCCATTAACATGCATTAAATAAACAAACAAATAAAAGAATCCATGGTATGAGCAAGGCATGCAAGTTTTAATACACGAAACATAACAAGAGGATTAGGCTTTGAAAATCAATAAACAGTTCAGCACTGGACAAAACACAAATTTTTGAATAAGCAATCCAACATATGTTCTAACATAAACACTTGCCTTCCAAATGTAATATATAGTCCTATGAAAATAAATGGTTGCTGTCAATTTCCTTTTAATGAGAGAGTAATTCCACCAATTTATAAACACAGAAAACATGTTAAAGCACAGGAATGATGGCGTGGAGGAATTCCATATCCAAATGTTAAAAAGCATCCCAATCCAGATCGTTTTAGTGTCATCCACAGTAATGAAGCCAACCAAATGGACACTTGATAGAAGTTAGGAAGCCATGATTTATGACCAAATTAAAGGGACGTAGGCCCCCACTTCCAGTCAAGACCAGTGTTGCCTGGAAACCCCCACCACCTCAGGCCATTTGGAAAATCCTGTTCTTAACACTTACTTAATTACTTTCCTCTGCCACACAAAACTGTTTAGAGAGTCAGCTAATCTAGAACTGTGCTCGAGGTCAGGAAACTGATCTGCATTTTGGCAATTTCAGGCCCTGAAAAGCAGTAAGATTGCTGTAAAAAGAACCATTGTCACTGGGGGCTGAGGAGATATGTGTGGAACAAGGAATGCTGTGCCCTGGGACCGTCCAGGCAAGGGACACACGTGGAACACACAGGGTCAGTCTGTTGTGGTGGGCTGTGGTGTTGACCATGGTGCTGTACACCCACAGAGTGTCCTGGGGACCTGGAGCAGTGAAATCTGCACAATTCCCAATCAGAACTACTAAATCATCCTTGTCTTTAGCAAAAACAAGCTGGCCCAGGGTTGCACTCGATGGCCCTTGAGGTGTTTTCCAGCCTGAGTGATTCTGTGAGTCTGTGATTGTCTTCTAAGCTACACGTCCCTATCCACAATGCACCCCATCGTCTTCTTGAGTGGGAGAACACTTCTGAAGTGTTTAACCCCGTTATTCTTTGCAAATAGATTATACTTTCCTGGGTTTTGTTCTTTTTTTCCTATATATTTCTGCTGGGTTATTCATCCCAAACATTGGTATTCATCAAGGCCAGTGTGATATTGTGTTGTGGATTAACAGAACCTGGGACACAGCTGATGAAGAGATTTTTACCCTTCAGGAGGGGTAACTGGAGACCAGATGGGTTCTCTTACACCCCTTAACCAAATCTGATGTTCAGGAAACTGAAGTGAGCTTCACCTTCAAAGGCTGGACTCTCTGGAGGTCCTTTCCAACCTTAATGATTCCAAATTCCTCAGTCCCACCCTTGTGTAATTCAGAAATTCTGCAACACCCCCTGAGCCACACTGAAGAGTGGGAGAATCAGGGACATCCCCTTCCAGGTCTGGTCTTGAAGCTGAAGTGGGGACACGCAGCAGTGAAAGAAAGGAAAGCCTCCTAAACCAGCAAAATCCCTTCTCACCTGGATTTGCAAGTCGGCTGCTGGTCGGCCCAAGAATCTGATAGGGATCTACAAAATGGTGAAAGAAAGATTTAAAATCATGCAACGGTGATGCCAAGTACTTTAGGTGCTATTTCTGAACCTTGTGAGGAGCAGTGTGCCCTGCCTGATGGGACAGCAGGCCCACCACCTACGCAATTTTCTCCCTCTGCATGGCAGTATTTGCCTGTTTTCCTTTCAAACTCGGTGTGCAAGGATATACATTTGCCTTTTGTACTGTATTAACGTGCAGGTGCAGATATTCAGAATGTAAATTTTGTTATGAAGCATTCTGGTGGTGGAATCTCCATCCCTGGAAGTGTCCCAGAAAGGCCTGGAGGTGGCACTCAGTGCTCTGGTCTGGGTGACAAGGTGGGGATGGGTCACAGGGTGGATTCAATGACCTTGGAGGTCCTTTCCACTCTCAGTGATTCCATGATTCTGTGATTCCCTTCTGCCACTGCACTCCAGTGAGGGATCCCATGGATTAACCCTGCAGCTGGGGTTTTCAGAACAGGCTCTGTCAGCCTTCCAATGCCTGCAGCATCTCAGTATTTCCCTCTAGGAATTCCCTCTGGAAATGGAAACTTGCTTTGGGCCTGAAATCCAACAGGGAAAAAGGGAAGGCTGTGACAGCAGGACAAAAAGCCAAAGCAATGGGCTGCAAGCACTGAGTGACCCTGTGGCTTTTACAGCCAAGACGACCATCAGGTTACATTCCTTACACATTTAAATCCTCTGTGCAGCTCACACACAGCCACTAAAAGGTGCCCAGGACTTATATAAATCATGGGTATATTTCTAGGAAGATTCTCGTGGTTGGAAGGCCAGATTAGATAAAACACTGGGTAAAAATCAGTGTAATACGTCCCAGCCAGTCTGTGCATGAGTTAATGAGACCTAGTCATGCACAGTCTTGTTTAGCTGTAACAAAAACCAGAATAATGATTTAAAATCCATGTGATAAAAACTGGCTCAGAGTCTTCTGAGCTAAGAATATCCTCTAAATCTCTTTTATTTCCTCCTTCTAACCTTTTGCTGTTAACAAAAGCCATGACTGACTCAGAACCTTTGTAGTGCTCTCCAGCTACCTGTCCAAAATGCAGCTGAATTTGCAATAAGGGATTAGGTCCCACCCCATGGATTTGCTGCTCTGAAAACACAAAAGGCGCACATTTTGCTAAACCACGACTCTACAAACCCATAAACTTCTGCTTTCTCCTCAGTTTTCCAACAGACTGAGAATCCCTCTAATATTCCTGCTGGGTTTCAGGAGCTAAATGGGTTTCTGTAGGGTATAATCCATTCCCTTTTTTTTTTTTTCTTGGCTCATACACATTTTCCAGCTGCTGGCATCTCAACTACTGGGGTCTTCTGACATCTCTACCTTCCACCTTTGTACTCAACCTGTAGACAGATTTTTTTTTAATAGCACTTTTATTCTGGAGGGCTGTCACTGCCTTTAAACATTACATTCATCCCAAATCCAGCTGCAGAGCAAAGCCCTTTCACTCTGGGGTTTTGGTGGTCTCCAGCTGGAATGGTCTGAACCAGACTGTGCAGTTTGGCTGCCCTTCTCATCATATTCAACAAACCCAGGCAGAATTCAAAGCAAATGACACCCACCTAGCTGAGGACGCTGGTCTTCTGTTTTGGGAACTGTTGAGGATGATGGCTGAGTAGCTGAAAATGGAAAAAAAAACCCCAAAAAAACAACGTGTAGTTATTTTTCCAGTTAGGAAGTTGCTCACCAAACCCATGAGAAGTCCCCAGACCTGGAACTCCTGCTGCCCTCTGCTCCAGGATGGACACAACAGGATTTAAAGATCCTAAAAAGCTTTTTAAGGCTCTATGGTCATGGACTTGAGGAAGTTTAAGGAAGGATGTGGCTGCCCAGTGACACCTCCCAGAACTGCCTATACAATTGGCTTTCCAAAAATGCACAGATAAAACCCCTCCAGAGCTCCTGTAATTCCCTCTGGAGTCTAATCCATGTTTCCCCAGCTGTGCAGATGCTTTTACCTTTTGACTGGGGGCTGGGGTGGCTGTGACTCGTCCATGCTGATCTCCTGGCTTGCTCATAAGGCAAATCTGTGAAGGAAAAAAGACACTTATTCATGCAGCTATGGCCTAAAGTGGTTATGTCCAAAAAGGGCACCTTTAAAGGGATTCAGTATTTGGAAAATCACTGAAACAGGCAGGGAATTCTTTGTTTAAAACCTTTATTGTCTCTAAAAACAACAGTAAAACAACAGGTGTGCTCTGCACTGCTCTGCAGAGGTGCCTTTTGTTGCCAGGAGTCTGAGCTGCACTGCAACAGGTGGTGCAAGGAATCTTTAGAGACAATACAGAGTTCAGCACTTCCAAAGGTTCAGGGGACTCCCTTTGGTCGCCTTCCTCAGCCCAGGACACCAAGGAATGGCACACACTGACATCATGAATAATCCATGCTAGAATCTTGCAGGAAAAGTCCTCCACGAGCTCATTTTATGCATAAACCCTCCCAAATTCAGCATCTAAGAGTATTTCCTTTTAAGAAGACAAGCTTTAGTTGATTTATTCCTTTCTGCTTCTACGGACAAGCTCCTTAAATTTACACATCTAAATTTTCATTTCCCTTTCTTTCATTCACTCGTTACTTCGATTTTCTTTCAGTGCTTTAGCATATTAAAAAACTTGAAAAAAACCCCTAAACCATAAAAGCTTTCTTCATAAAGCAAATGTAGTAAATTCAAATGTTTGGTTTACCCTTAGAAATCTTTGGCAGTTTCCTGTGCTTTTCCACAGCTGACTTTAGCACGTTAGCTAAAATTACTGCCAAAATCAGAGACTTATGTAACTTCCAGGATCTCAGGAAGGGAGCAGTGCCCACCTGGTGGAACTAAGTTGGTGCAGATGTCTCGACTCTCAACACTACTTGTGCTTTATTTTAGAATTCATGTTTGGAAATGAAACCAGTGAGAAAGGAAAGAAACAGCCCCAGACTGGCTCTGTGTGAGGCAGATGTATCTGCCCATTCCCAAGCACTGGGGGAAGCAGCATTGCTTGGAAATAAAGTGTAATGCACAACCAAAAAGTGTAAAGCACAACCAAAAAGTGTAAAGCACAACCAAATTGCCATGAATTCTTTTAGTCTGTTTGGTACTGCCAGCACTGCCACCTCCCAGAATCCTACATTTCAAAACCTTTGTTTTTGCTGAGATTTGCAATTGATTTTTGTACTGCATTTTCATAATGAGCAACCTTGTATCCCTGATTTCTTCAGAACTATTCCACAGCTTCAGAGAAAATAATGTGAGTTTTACAGGTGCTCACCTCTGAGCAGAACATGAATCACTGTGACTGCAGGTGTCCTGCCCAGGCTGAGATCAACACTGCTGCTTGGTTAGAGACTTTATCATCTCACAAACAATAAATTCAGATTACTCTGGTTGTAATTCCAGTGGTTCTGAGTCTCTGTACAGAGGGGGCTCAGCTGTGGGGGGCTGGCAGGTATTCTGTGCAGTCCTGCCTTGCCTGGCCAGTTCCCCACCTCCAGGGCAGGTTCTCTGCCTCCCCCTCTCCAGACTCCCTTGCCAGGCAGATTCTGGTGACATAAGGAACCTTTTTTTCCCTCCCAGTTTTTCCACTCCCTGCCCAGAAAGACATTGTCCCAGCCACAATTCCACCCACAACCTCTTCCTTTTCTTTCTTTCTTTCTTCCTTTCTTTCTTCTCTTTCTTTCTTTCTTTCTTTCTTTCTTTCTTTCTTTCTTCTTCTTTCTTTCTTTCTTTCTTTCTTTCTTTCTTTCCTTTCTTTCTTTCTTTCTTTCTTTCTTTCTTTCTTTCTTTCTTCTCTTTCTTTCTTTCTTTCTTTCTTTCTTTCTTCTTTCTTTCTTTCTTTCTTCTTTCTTTCTTTCTTTCTTTCTTCTTTCTTTCTTTCTTTCTTTCTTTCTTTCTTTCTTCTCTTTCTTCTTCTTTCTTTCTTTCTTTCTTTCTTTCTTTCTTTCTTTCTTTCTTTCTTTCTCGATCTCTCTCTCTCTCTTTCTGTCTTTCTTTCTTTCTTTCTCTTTTTATCTCTTTCTCTCTCTCTTTTCTTTCCCTCTTTTTCTTTCTTCTTTCTCTCTTTCTTTCTTTCTTTCTTCTTCTTTCTTTCTTTCTTTCTTTCTTTCTTTCTTTCTTCTTCTTTCTTTCTTTCTTTCTTTCTTTCTTTCTTTCTTTCTTTCTTTCTTTCTTTCTTTCTTTCTTTCTTTCTTTCTTTCTTTCTTTCTTTCTCGATCTCTCTCTTTCTCTCTCTCTTTTCTTTCCCTCTTTTTCTTTCTTTCTTTCTTTCTTTCTTTCTTTCTTTCTTTCTTTCTTTCTTTCTTTCTTTCTTTCTTTCTTTCTTCTTCTTTCTTTCTTTCTTTCTTTCTTTCTTTCTTTCTTTCTTTCTTTCTTTCTTTCTTCTTCTTTCTTTCTTTCTTTCTTTCTTTCTTTCTTCTTTCTTTCTTTCTTTCCTTCTTTCCTTCTTTCCTTCTTTCTTTCCTTCTTTCCTTCTTTCTTTCCTTCTTTCCTTCTTTCTCTCTTTCCTTCTTTCTTTCTTTCTCTCCTTTCCTTCTTTCTTTCTTTCTCTCCCTCTCTCCCTCTCCTCTCCTCTCCTCTCCTCTCCTCTCCTCTCCTCTCCTCTCCTCTCCTCTCCTCTCCTCTCCTCTCCTCTCCTCTCCTCTCCTCTCCTCTCCTCTCCTCTCCTCTCCTCTCCTCTCCTCTCCTCTCCTCTCCTCTCCTCTCCTCTCCTCTCCTCTCCTCTCCTCTCCTCTCCTCTCCTCTCCTCTCCTCTCCTCTCCTCTCCTCTCCTCTCCTCTCCTCTCCTCTCCTCTCCTCTCCTCTCCTCTCCTCTCATTTTTAAACCATCACACATCTGTGCCCTCAGAGCACTGGGAGATGCTGTGTGTGCTTGTACTCGGTGGCACTTGAAACATACTCGGTACAAATTCAGTACTGTGAGAAAAATGTTTTGCCTTTTAACTCATCACATCACAAGATGATCTTTTGATACGCCCTCTCCGTGAAAAGAAAAATCAGCTTCTCTTATTATCAGCTTTTCTTGGAGTAGAGCACAGTTCCAGCTTCATGCTTGGTTCAGCATCGTGCCTTGATAAACACGCTGCTATTCCAGATAAGCAGAGCTGTTCTTGTCCATGAGGTATCAGCACAACATGTCCTTATCTCGCATGGGAATGCTCCTGCTTGGTGACAAAACCCCAGCCAGGTGTCCCTGAGCTCCTGAGAGCCTCATTGTGTCCCTGAAACCTCATGTCCTGCTGGAAAGGTGACTGCAGAAATCCTCCCTTGCACTGCGAGCCCTGCTCATTTCCCATTTTCTATTGTAGTGCCTTAACAATGGCAGTGCTTAATTACTCTCTCCAGAGCTGCACCCCAGGATTTGGCTGATTCCCACTGAACATTATTTATTCCCCCTGCTCCTCATGTGTGACCTTTTTCATGTCATCAAGTGGCTGTCCCTAGGGTCTGCTTCTGCTCTCACATGAACAGTGCTTTGTTATGGGAAAGCTTCTTTGCAGCCTGTTTAAAATGTGACATTTAACTCAAAGGAAAGCCACAGAGTAAACCAACAAAAGAGTTTCCTGAAAGAAAACTGAATTTCTGCAAAAACCCCTTTTTCTCTGAATAAAAATTCTGATTTTGAAGATGCTTGTCAACTTTCAGTTGTAAAAAATAAAATAAAACAATATTATCAAAATCACTACAGTTCTTATATAGACAATATTTAGTTCTGCATATAATAAGAGACACCCTAAAACCAAACTGCAATTCCACGAGTAACTGTGTGAACGCAGGAAGATGTTGACACAAAGCATTTTGTTTCCTGAGTGTCATTTTAAATGTGAATTAGATAAAAATGCTAAAATGAAGAAGTTCCATGTCTGATATGTGGTTTAGGACCTTTTTCCTCTAGAGAAAATTAACATTTCACTTTTCCATCACACATAGGATGAAACAAATATAGAAATCATAGACCTTGTCAGGGAACAAAAAATCCTGATTTTCATTCACGTCCAGTGGAAAATAGATTCATTCCAGCCTTTGTCTGAAATCCTCTCCATTGGCACAGCTTGTCCTGCAGGACACCAGGTCCCTCTGGACCTGATACATGTTCATTTCTGCTGGGAATTACAGAGAGTTTGGGGCCTCTGGATTTATGTTTGATGATTGTTCCTATACTTCTGCTTTGTTGTCTCATCCCTGTTTGTGTTGACATTCCCCAGGGATCCCGAGAGCTTCTGGGTGCCCCAGTCTGCTTTAATGCTCCATGAAAATGTTTAATTTATTTGGAATATCCCTTCTTCTTACACTGACACTAAGCAGGTGCTCTGTGACACTCTTTATTTTGATAATTATATCGTGTTTCCTCAACCCTAGACTGTGATTTGAACAATTCCAAACCTCTGTATCTCTCAACATGCTCCAAAGATTTTTCCATGCTCCCATGGCTTTCCCAGGAGCTCCTAAGAACCTCTAAACTCTGCAAAGAGCCTTTTTGATAAGGGATGATTGACAGAGCTTTCCATGCAAGGCCACACTGCTGGGGTATTTAATGGCACAGCCACATTTCCCAGGGGATTCTCCACCGTGGTTCTTCCTCTGATCACATTTTTCACTTTGGCCCACGGGCAGAGCAGTGGCTGTCACTGTGCCATAAATAAGGATGACTGTGTTAAGTTGCTCCTTCATGAGTGAAGGGGGCTAATTAGGAATCAGGAAGATATGCAAATAACTTGTGCTGCATTTATCAACTTGCACTTTTGGTCATTAATGTATTGCCAAGCTGTTTCTCCCTGATGAACTTCCTGGGTACCTGGACAGGAATCCTGGACAGGAATCTCTGGGTTCAAGTGACAACAAAATCATAGAATCATGGAATGATTTGGGTGGGAAGGGACCTTAAAGTTCTTGTTCCACCCCCTGCCATAGCAGGGACACCTTCCACTGCCCCAGGCTGCTCCAACAATGTCCAACTTGGGCACTGCCAGGGATCCAGGGGCAGCCACAGCTGCTCTGGGTACCCTGTGCCAGGGCCTGCCCACCCTCACAGGGTAGAATTTCTTCCTAATATCCCATTTAACCCTACTTTCTCTCAGTCTGAAGCCTCTCCTGGTGTCCTGTCCCTCCAGCCCTTGGCAATTGTCTCTCTCCAGGTTTCCTGCAGCTCCTTCAGGCCACACTGAGCTCACTCCAAAGCTTCTCCTGTCCAGGCTGAACAATCCCAACTTAACTTAAGATGTCCATTACTGCAGACAGGCTAGTTAGCCACTTCTTAATTTGTTTCTTATGATACACTGATTTAAATTCTGTTGTAAACAGTTGTGGGGTGCTTTGGTGAATGCCTTATGAAAGCCAAATGAATGGATTGGATGTGCAGTTCCCTTTTCAGCCACTAATAAAAACAAACAAATCTAGCAGAGTTTGATTTCCAAGGATTCAAACAAGTTGAATTTGCTAATGTAATGGCCTGGTAGTTGTTTCCTTTTCTCTCTTTTCTAATTATCAATTACCAAACCTACAGAGATGCATATACACAAGGCTATATAAAATACTATCTGTGTGTACCCTCCTGGACTCTCCCAAAAGCACAAATAAAATAATTGCTGTTCAAACCCCCTCTTTTTAATGTGACAATGTAATTTTTCACCAGAACTCAGCCAATTCCACTGCATGTCCCTTCAGAGAACTTGGATTTTTTGCCTCTGGCTCAGTAATGGATTTCCTTTAAATTCAGTATTTGCTGCAACTCCTCTTGATGTCCCTTAGTGTTCTGCACTCATTATTGGAAAAGCAAATGTCCAGATTAGGCATTTTTCCAGCATTTTTTGTGGTGAAGGGTGATAAAGAGAATATCTTTGGCTTCATAGCCACGTCCTCACCTTCTTTAATTATTCCCATTAGCCTTTCACAAATCAGCACATTCACAAAACTTTCACAGATTTCAAAATTTTTAGCATTGAGAACATCCTTGTGTTTTGATTTTACTCCAATTCACAATCGGATTGTTGTGGGTTCTGCTTGCCTCAAACAGAAATAAAATGTAGATTGCAGGAGAAGCACATATCCTGCATTTTTAGAGTATTTTTCCAAAACAGACTTCAAATAAAAGGGAATTTTAGCCTCATTTTACAAACAGAGAGCTGAAGGGTATTGACCAGTGACTGTGCTAGAACAATGGAACAGAACCAGTGAACAGAGCTTAGGTTTCTGGTACTTTAAAAAGTTGATACAATTGCTTCAAAGACAGAAATTTGTGGAAGAAATGGACTTATTAAACTGCTCTATTTAATTATTTCACTCTACACAAATAAATAGACACATAAATGTTATATAAGTAAATAATGTGTGTGTTCAAAATGGAGCCTCATATTTATGAAAAGGGAGTTGAAGGAGAAAAAGAATGAGATATTTCAAGAGATGAAATGAGCAAGATCACAGCACACAAAAAGTGGTTATGGTTCATACCTGGCCTGGTTGCAATTCTTTGTGTTGCTTCTGGATAAACTGATGTGTTTGGAAAAATAAAAGTGGCACCTCCTGAAGAGAAAGAAAAGGACATAACACCTAAAGATTGATTTCCACAGTCCCTAAATCCACCAGTATTTCCCCCTCCTGTCGAGTGAGTGAATGAAAACTCTGAATAACTTATTTCTGCCTTTGGACTGTTATGTATAAAAGTTCCTTCCAATAATCTTTACATTTACATAAAGGCATTCAAATTACTGGATGGAAGTCTGTGCAAAATCTGTTTTAAGAAGGAGACAGTCAAGGTCAGGAAATCCCTTCTACCACAACCACCTCCACCTGGGAAGGTGGCTTTGCATGCTCTGAAATAAAATCTCTTTGCCTTCATTACTGCATTCCCAGAAAGGTTCATATTTTCAACAGAGACTTTTGGGTCAGACCCTCAGTGAAAACATGAGAAATACTGAGCTTGATGTAGGAAATGGAATCTCCCTTTCCTCAGGCATTGAAATTGCTCTGACTACATCAATGGACTTCTAATGACCCTCTCCAGGAAGATCAAAAAGGTCAATTACTGCTGATTTCAAGAACTTTTTTTCTGACTCTTTTGTGGTCCCCTGAAAATTGAACAACTCAAAATTTCCCATATGCTGATGATCAGCACGACATTATTCACACTCCCCAATGACAGATAATCTCATTTTGGTGAAATGAATTTCAGAATATCATTGTCAGTGCACACATAGAGAAAAAGATAACACACAGAACTGCTGAACAACACTTGGATATCTGTAAGTGGAAGCTGCCTGGCAAATTAGAATCTCTAAAGCCACAGATGGAAAAGGCCATCAAGTCCATCTATTTTTAAAAAGGACTTCAATCTTATTCCAAACCACATCAAAGTAAATGGAAAAATTTTTTGTTGCCTTTGGTGGGGTTTGCAGCAGGCCCAGAGCCCACAGCAGGACTTTGTTTGCCACTATGACCAGTGGCAAACCTCTAATCTCAGGGAAAGATCTTCTAATCCAGTGAATTTTGCTATGAAACTCATTCAGAGTGAAAAAACAAAATAAAATATGAAAGAAGCATTGCAATCCAAGTTTTGTTTTCTTTTTCTTTTGCATTATCCTTTGTATTATCTTTTTCCTTTCTCATAGAGATTTGTTATTTCTGGTCACTGTAAGTAACTAACACCCTCAGGCATGATCATGCAATATTCCAAACATCTTTTGTAGGGATAAAAACCACATTATTTGTACAATTCCATGCCATCCTGTGTTGCACAACTGTTAGAGCAAGTTAAAATAGATCCTGGATTATTTTCATAAATATTTTAAGTTGCATTCTGAAAGACAGATGAGGCATGTGTCATTCTCCTGCCTACGCTCAACACTTTCCTGGGCCAAATTAACAGAAGGGTGAATTTCAACAAAATTCATTTTAAATTCAGATCAGACTTAGTGGAGATTACAACATCAGACTTAGTGGAATTCCCAGCTCAAGTCCCACAGCAGCTAGAAAATGAGATGAGCTAAATGCCAGAAAAGAAATTGTATTGATTTCCACAATTTGAACATTTAGTTCATGGGAGGGGAGACATCCCCTTCCCCAGAGCCCAAAGCACTTCTGAGCTCCAAGAAGCTTCTCGGGATCCATGGAGTAGATCTGACAACAGAATGGACAGAAAGACCAAAAAAATCCTCAGATGGAAGGCCCCAAACCTGCAGTTTCCTGCTGTGTCAGGGACCCCACTCTCTTGCAGGACACAAGAACTTTTTTCACCATTTTTGCACCACCTGGCCCTGCGTGGTCTCACCTTTTCTCTGTGTGTCTGTGCAGACAACACACAGACAGCAGGGAGGGGATTCCTCTGCCTCCCTCCTGATTTACCACTTCCATTTTATTTAGCAAGCAGCCCATGGAAAGGAATCCTGTGCTTTTAGAAGATGACCTACAGCAGTGGGAGCAGTGCCAGCATTACCTGTGTTTCTAGCATGCATTAACCGTGGAGAGTTTTGTAAGGCTTTATCAACATCATCTGAAGTCAAATGTGGAAGAGGAGCTACAAAACAAAACAAAAAGCAACACCAGAATGTAAAAAAAATCGTGAATTATCTTTTTAAACCATATTTTCCCCTGACAGGATTGCCTGAATATGAATCTCTCGACAGCCTGCAGTTTGGAGGGAGCTGTGTGGGCTACGGGATAAATTAGGGCATTCATTTATCCAATATCATAATTTATTGTTATGAATGCACAAAATTTCTGGCTGGTTATTGACAGTGTGCGTGTGGAGGAGACTGCACCGCACTGGTGTTGCAATGCTTGGTGGTTTTTTCTCTAAAAACCATGTTCATTTTAACTTCTTTAAACGGAGGCAAATTTTCCTCAAGCTTAGATGAAAGCCCTCAATCCAGGTAATCCCTAGTCCCTTTTTTCCCACTGAACTTCTAGCCATGCACTACAATTAATTTGCATTTGGACTTCAGGGACTGTTCATTTTTTTTTCCATGAATTTACAGGGTTTTTTTAAAATTCAATTCAGTTGAATCTTCCCGGTCCTACCCAGAGCACAGCAAACAGCTGCCAGTCCTGAGAATCATGCCTGGAATTCACTTTATGAATCAATGTTTGCACTCTCGATTAGTTAAAATGGAAAGAAACGAGTATGTGACCAGAAAAAACATTAGCACTGAACCCCACGTGATTTTTTTTCCCTGCTGAATATGCTGAGCTTCAACTTGATTTTTCTCCGAGATGGATACATAGAAAAAGCCCCTAATTCTTCTCTGTGATAAACATGAGTGAAATTAATGGTGCTTTTTCCATCAAACTCAACAGGATTTGGGCTGACCTCCCCATTATGTTCTGAGGAACAGCAACACTTGCAAGAGACATTTGAACACCCAGCCATTCACAGCAATAAACCTCGGAGTGACTGCAGGCACGGCGCAGGACCGGCTTACTCTCTCTGAGGTAGTGTAGGTGTGACAGCAGGATGTCTGCGTTGTAGCTGGGGGTGAGCCTCTGGAAGTCATCCTTGGTCATTTTGCAGAGCTCCTTGCCGTCGATGTTCTGGAAGAGCAGGATGTCCACGTCGGGCAGCCCGTACTCCTTGACCGCCCACTCCAGCCACTGGCGCACGTGGTCAGTGCTCCACAGCGTGGGGTCTGCGGGGGCCACACAGCACAAAATCAGGCACGGGAGGGGTGTTGGGAAGGGTGAAGTAGAGAGGCCTTGTAAATATGATGGTTTAGATTCTGAGAGTATGAGAAAAACAAGTATGAGATGGAAATGAGGGCAGGCTTTGGGGTGTGGGGTACCAAGCCATCAGCTAGTGAACAATGGTGTGCCTAGCTGAGGGCAATCTCCCTTGAATAAACAATACCCTTGTGCTTGCCAAAGGTAATGGCACAGTTCTATTGGCTTTATGTAAATGTTGTGAGATTGGTACTGTTGCCATGAGATTCTCCTAGCTAGCTTTCATATTAAGAAGAAGGTTTGCACCTTCTCACACTCTTTTCATATAAACACCAGCTATGTTCTATAAACATAGCCATTGTTGTCACATTCCATGCTGGGACAAACAAGACTGTGTGACAGTCCCCTTGACCAATATGGTGAGATGTGGGACTGTCAACTCTCCAATCCATAGTCACCTTGCTAGAAGTATATAATAAGAAGAATAAACAAGGGGCAGGGTCTTCTGCCTTGCATGCTCTGTCTCCCCAGTCTCATTTCTGGTAGGCCTCGCAGTGATGGGTACCTTGTATTAGATTGGTTGGTCCAACACAGATTATTCAACTTGGAAAGACATTTATTGTACAGTAACTAGAACCTCCCTCTCTTTCCCTCTTTTCCTGCTCTCCTGGCCTGCTTTAGCTGTGCCTAGCAGCTACAAGCAAGGCCCCCACAATAAACCATGTGCAACCACAGCTGGTTTGCTTATAGAGATACTTTGTCACCGACTCTGCCCTCACAGAGAAGCTCCTGCAGAGGGGGATTTATCTATTATCTTATTTTTTTGCCAGGGTCGGGATTGAATGCACAAGACTTTGTTTTGTGTTCAGACTCGGATGTTTATTGATTCTTCTCTATAGCACAGTCTCACAAACCATGAGTTCTACAGCATTTCCAGCTAACAAAGCAAAAATGGCCTCTCTCTCTCTCTACAAGGCCTTTTAAGGATAAACTGTCCAATTAAGAAATGACACCTGAATTATTTCTACTTTTAACCCAATAACCAACCACCCCTGGCCTGCAATGCTGATTTTTCTACCCAATTACAAAACAACACCCAGACCCACGGAGAGCAAGGTGAAAAAGAAGGTCTGGTCTCTGCCCTAAATCCTCCACCTTGCTTTCTATCCATTCCTGTATTCTAAACCCTTAAACTCTGAGTTTTGCACCCTGTGATATCACACACTTCTATCCAAACTCCACACCCATAATCTCAGTGCTATCATTCAATTTTGGAAGCCTTTTCCACATCCTCAGGTCAAGTGCAGTGTTCTCTTCAGGATCAGTGCCTGTCAGCACAGAAAAATTCTCAGTGCCCAGAGTTCCAACAGGGAATTGCTGAGGCACTGGACTGCATGAAGCCAGAGTGTTATCAGCCTCACGAAGGTGCATCAAATCCTGGATTTGATAATTTTTATGGCTTATTTGATAATTTTTATAAGCCATTTCCACAGCCTCAGGAAACGGCTTATAAAAATTAGCGAGATGGCTGATCAGAGGTATTTTGAAAAAGCAAAAAGGTTCTAATTAAACCAAAAACAACAAACTAGAGAAAACAAAAGAGTGAAAGCTGTGCACGCTTGCAGCAAGGTCCCTTGCACCTGTTTAGACACCCTGAAAATGTACTGAGAATCTCCGTGCTCTCTCTTAGGTATGTAATGATTGAGAAGGGTTTTTGGCATGCTGCCCAATAGAAAATAGCTACAGGTCTTGAGTTACCTTTCAAGGATCCAACAGGTGCCTTTGTGCTGGCACCAGGCAAATTATGGTGAGATGAGCATCCAAGTTTCTTGCTCTTTTTTCCTTTTAAGTTCAGGGATGAAGCTTAAACTCTTTCCTAATATGGAAACACCTATCAAGGTGTGGGGCTGCACTGCAACACTGGACCAGTGCAAAATAATCCCCTCTTTACTGGCTGCAGGAGGAGCTGATTTGGTGTGCTGAGTGCTGTGGAGAGCTGTGAGCTCTGGGTGTTATAACAGCAAACGCTGCTGAGTGAGCTCCTTCTCCCACTCAGCTCTTCTGTCTCATTATTTTTAGGCCTTTTTAGCCACAGATTAACAGAGTTTCTGGCCCACTGACAGCACTGCAAGCTGTAGGTGAACAATTTTCAAAACCCTCTGTTCAATCCTTATCTTTATTCAAGTGAAATTTCCACTCATGTCTGAAAGAAGCTTTCTTAAGTGCAGGCTAAAAAAGCCAGCACTCAACAGATTTGGGCAGTCATTTCACAAACTGGAGTGGGTATCTAGTTAATAATATTAGAATATTAAAATATTCTGCATTTTTTCCCCGAGACTGTTGTGTTGTACATTGTTACACCTGTGTGCATTTTTACTCAATACCTGAAGTATTGGCAAAACCATCTGGGGAAAAAGAGCCCCAAGCAGTCGAGATTTCTAGCAAAATGTTTTTAATGAAGCCTTAATTTTAATTTAAGCTTTTTTTTTTCCTCTAAACTCCTCATTTTCTATTTCTCTCCCATTCTGCTTTTCCTTGTTCTTGAGTAAGGAACCAACGACACGAAGGTCCCTCAGCTCATTCCATGAAGAATTTATACTTTTTGCAGAGAAAAGATTAAAGCCAAGGGGAAAAAAATTCTTCCAGACTTTCTTCCTTATCATCTTAATGATTTTGTGATATCCTCAAGGATATTTTTAGTGATTTTGTGATATCCACAAGGCTGAGAATGGAGCACATGGAGGTCAATTGGCTGTTGCCCATCCCATGAAAATCTGGGACATAAATGGTACCCTAAATAGCTTTTCTATGGCTTAACTTCAGTGCCATTCCCTCTATTTTCACTGTTGTTCAGGCTGGTCTGAAAGAGGTGGAGACGTCCTGAATCCCACCAAAAAAAAAAATTAAAATAATGCCTCCATCTGGTGTGAAACAAGGAGGAATCTAAAGGGATGCAAGTCTGGTGGTAGATCTTGGGTCTGGATGAGATTGCCCACACCTACAGCAGAGAACTCTGAAAACTTCTATTTGCTCTGAAGTACACAACCAAACACCAGGAAAATTACCAAAATATTTTCATTATGTATGTAATTTTTAAATGCCCCTTAATTATGATAAATAGGAAGTTACCACAGCTGGAAATGTGAATTTTACTTCTAACTTTACCACATGACCTGCACACTGCCTATGCAATAATCAAAACCAACCGATTTTTGTCCATTAATTTCTTCAAGTAACCTCAAAATGCCAAGGCTGTGACTGTGACCATCTTGCTCCTCAATAGTCATTCAAATCCATCTCAAACACACCTCCAAGAATACATTAAATAAAAAATCCCCTGCTGAGCTAACCATGCTAAGGATTACAAAAATAATTAGAAAAAAAAAGTGCCAAACCCCAGGAAGAGAAACGTTTTAGGAGAACATTCAAAAGCTGTGTATTTCAGTGTTGGCAGGACACTCATTATTCAGAGCATCACTCTCCTGTCTCCAGAACAGAATTGACAATACCATTGCAGAGGACACTGCAACAGGTTTGTCCACACCTTTCTTGACAAATAACTGAAATAATCACAGCTTGCAAAATTGGCCACAGTCAGTACTCTTGCATGCCTAAGCAACTGAAAAACTGTAAGAATATTAAGCAACCTGGCAGGGGGCAGAAATATTTCAGGCAGGCAGGTCTCTGCTGGAGAGGAACCAGCAGCAAAACATTCCCTCCTGGCTGCTGGGGTTGAGTTTACCCTGTGCACACCCTGTGGTTTAGGAACACCCACAGATGCTGTGACTTGGAAATAGGCACGCTAATTATTCTGCAAAGTACTCCAGGTTTGTTTGGAGGACAAGGCAGCCAGAAGTGACATGAAGGCAGCAGCCTTCTTGTCCCATCAACTGTTGAATCCCACAGCCAAGCCTGCCAAGGCTGACCAAGAATTTCTCAATTGTGCTCTTACATTGCAGTGGAGTTGTCAGTTTGCTTATTAAAATGTTTCATGCTGCCCAGACTCAGGGCATAACACACACAAAGGCTTTTCATGCCCTGTTAGATCCCACAGAAGACAGTTTTTGGTGTTTTCAAACGTAATCTGTGCTACAGTGATCCTTTCTCTCTCTCTCCCTCACGTACCCTGCACCAAGCTTGTCCAAGGGATAAGAAATGGAGGTGCTCCTTCTTTTTGCCCACTTTAGGGTGAAATCCTCCAAGAGGAGCTACAGGAGTCAGATAAGATCTGAGTGCCTGTTATCAGCTCATTCTGCTGCTGAAATGAGAAGAACAGATTGAGGAATGTCCTCACTGTGATCCTCCTCAGCTCATCCTCTCAATAACCCCTAAAAATCACTGCTCTTTTCCACCTGATCACCCCCATTGCTACTTTTCCCCAAACCCTCCTAAATAACCTTAGTGGGCTTGAGGGAAATGCAGTTTTTTTTAGCTTGCAGTTTAGGTGTGGAGGGTCTGACCTGCTGGCACGATGACTCTTCGTTCGTTGGTCGTCATGTTCGGGGGTGGAACGTGCTTCTCCTCCATGTAGCTCCCATAGCTCATCCCCACACTGTCTGAGCTGCTCACCATCTTCCCTCCTTTCGCCACGCTGCAGTCATCTGGAGAATTCCTAGGCAGATAACAAAGGTGTGCTTCCATTATTATTCCAGTCCTTATTAATATCACCGGCAGAGAATCACCTGGAATGGAATGGAAAAGTGGGAGCCGAGCACTTGGGAAACCCAGTACCCCCC
Source organism: Prinia subflava (assembly GCF_021018805.1). NCBI lineage: Eukaryota > Metazoa > Chordata > Aves > Passeriformes > Cisticolidae > Prinia > Prinia subflava. The sequence goes on along the minus strand of NC_086249.1, from coordinate 104,844,238 downwards.
ACCCCGTGACTCTGCAGATTCCTTCAGTTGTCTATAAACACCAACCAGGTTCAATGGAACATAGATTTATTTCTATTATCAAAGGATCAGGCTCTCTTATCTCTCCAGAAATTATAAATACTATTAATTTAATTCCAGACATGGAATGGAGGCTTGGTCATGAGCTTGTTCAGCCTGGAGGCTGCAAGGAGCTGCATTTCCCTCTCCAAACATCTCACAGGCAACTGAGAGACACAGAAATGCACTTATTGCATATTTTCTGGGGAAAACTATTCTTAGTTGCCGTTGTCCAAGCAGCCCAAGGCTTGGAGAGCTGCCCACCTCCACTGCCATCGTTGTTCCACACTCAGTTGCACTTCATGTCATGCAATGTATTCACATTTCTGTGTAAGGCTCACCAAAAAAAGGGAATATTTGCCAAAGCCATGATTCAAAATACCACACGCATGAGTGGAAAAACCTTTCAGCTCCTGCCTAGCTCAGTCTCCATGGTACTGTAGTCAAGACAGGGAAATCTGCAGAGGATCTGCAACCAGACACCTCTTTAATTTTGGCTTTGCTTTCTGAATAGAGTCTTTAGGTTTACCATCCCACAGGGGGTTCCCTAATGGCATTTTAATTGCATCACAGTTTTTTTTCTGGCAGACACAGACATATTTGTCCCTTAATTTAATGTCTACAACGTGTTTCATCAGAGGGAGAAAAATTGTTACAAAAATCAAAATAAAGCACTCAGCCATGGGGAATACCTTTAAATGTAAAGAGGTTGTTTGGCAAGGGAAGAAGGGTGTTAGCTGGGGTTTGGTTTCTTCAGCAATACCTCATTATTAACAAGTTTTCCTTTAGTCCTGCCATTTCACTCCTGAAGTTGTGCTGTGGTCTCACTGAACAAGAGGCAAGCCATGGATTCATGGAATTGCAGAATGGGTTGGGTAGGAAGGGAATTTAAAGATCCCTCAGTTCTACCCCCTGCCATGGCAGGAACACCTCCCACTGTCCCAGGCTGCTCCAGCCCCAGTGTCCAGCCTGGCCTTGGGCACTGCCAGGGATGCAGGGGCAGCCACAGCTGCTCTGGGCACCCTGTGCCAGGGCCTGCCCACCCTGCCAGGGAACAATTCCTGATTCCCAAGAGCCCATCTAACTCTGTCCTCCTTCAGTTTAAGGCCTTTCTCCTTTGTCCTGTTGATGCCTTAAGTTTTGGCTTTCATGTTTTTCAGATTCTGTGCTGCCCAGGGGTGCAGTTCTGAGCCTCATATTAAGTACTAGTGAGCTCTTTTCACAGAGCAGGGAGACAAAACAAATTCTTTCCAACTGAGAACCAAGGACAACTTTCAGGCCCAAAAGCACAAACAAGGGCGGACTGAAGGGAGGAACAAGAAGGATGGGACCTCACAACCTGAAACTGTAATTGGACAATTAAACCCCAATATGCAAATCGCCCAAAACTTATAAAAATGTACGCTATCCTGACGGGTTGGCCATTTTGTGACCATTCCCATTTTGTGACCCTGGGTGCAGCCCTGGCCAGGCTCTTTTACTGCCCAAGGTGGATCCTGGAGGCCTTTCAATAAATCCCTACTTTATTCTCTAGCTGTGTCCAGTCCCTGTCTCAGGTCAGCCTTCCAAGGCATCACTGTCACCCCAGGTCTTTATCCAAAGTCCCTTTCCAGCTCTCTTGGAGCCCCTTTTAAGCCCTGTGACTCAGTTGTGTTGACTGCTCAGCACTACCATGATTCAGGAATTAATCCAGTTACAATTCTCACATAAGTGTTTCAAAAAAAGAACCAGCACTTAGAAAGGTGAAAAATTAGTGTACATCTTAAAAGACTAAAAGAAAATATAAAATGTAGCATTGTTTTTTCTACAAAGCGTTTCTACTAATTGTACCCTTCTGTGTTAAGGTAAATATTCAAGAAAAAAATCAACTGCTGCTGACTTTCCGTTTAAAAATAAAATACATCACAGAGATCATTCAGTGGTTGACAACATCATCTTCAGGAGAAGGAAGAGGGCCTTGAATGTTGCCTGGAAAATGTTGGCTTCACACACTTTTTCCAGGATGCCCTCTAAACACATCCCGTATGAAATGTGCCCTGTGTAAAAACCCTGCAACTGCTCTGTCAGCCCCAGGACTGAAAAACAACCACGAGGGAAAACACAGTCAGCACCTGCCACTGTGTGGTGGTGAATTCAGCCCCTCCTCTCACAACCAGAGCACTTGGGCAATGTTTTCTCAGGTTTAGTTTTGCTCTCCTACCACACACCACTAAATATAACCCTGGGATGCAGCTTCTTTCTGTCCAAACAGAGCAGAGCAAAACAAAGCTGCTTTTTGTATCAGGCATAAACGCTGAAGGAGAGCTTTTGTGATGATTCCTTGTGAGTGAAATGTTGGCTTTTTCTGCTTCCCTTTCACAAATACAAATGGCATAAATGTGTGAGTGAGTCTGCACCTTAAATTATGGATATTTGGAAACATCCTCCATCACCTGCCCTTATACCTGTGCAGATGTGGACTCCCAAAAGCAATTCTGTTACAAAGAACTATTTGGCCCATTCACTGAGATTTTAGGAAACAGAGAGCTAGCAACATCCTTCAGTTTAACTGGCACAGTTATTTAATTTTTTTTTTTTTCCTGGGGAAAGAAACTTGGGATAAAGGGACTCCAAAGTGAAATATCCCCTCAGCAGCAGCCTACAGCACTTCTACAGGCAATGGTGCATTAAAAACACTCTTGTAAACACTGAGCAGTAAATGATGTGAAAGATCCAGTAGCACAGAGCTTTTGGCAATCTGACAGGGCTTCTGAGATGCTTTTCTGATCTGAATATAAACAGACAAGGGTGGGGAAGAAGATCATAAATAAGTCATAACTTTTCATTAAAATCCAGAAGCAGATGGTCAAGAGTTTTGTCCCTTTAGCTCAGTGGGTGGACAAGCAAATCCCCCATCCATCAAATCTCCTAAGACCACGCTTCATTTCAGGCATGGAATCAGCTCCATGGGATTTAACAGGACTACTCTGGTACTTCAAATTGAGTGTGTGCCCTAAACCACTGAGCCAGGGCTTAGCTCAACTGCCTGGAACAAACTTCTACAGTACAGAAAGCAAAACTGAAAATGCAAGCAGACGCTAGAAAATGGTGTTTCTAGTGCCCAGAACAACAAGAGAGTGACTGTCTACAAAGGGGTTTTTTTAGGACTTTCTGTGAGTCTGCTTTATTTCTGAACCACCGGGGGAGCAGGGTGGAAAAGCAGCTTTTGGAAAGTGTGCCCAGAATGAAGGGTGCAGCTCTGCAGTGATTCATCCCCAGCTCCAGGTCTGAAATGAAACCTGAGATGTTTTCCTTCACGGCTGCCTGTTATTTTTGCGCTTTGTAAATACACCGTGTTACACCTGGAATTTACAAAAAGAAAAATTAAAACATTAAAAAGAGTCAAAACTACACACAATCATGGTACCCAAGAACACTTTGTCCAGTCTTGAGCTGATAAATGTCTGCTGAGAAAGTATTTGCTCCCTGGACCTGAAAGCATCAGCTTTATGCAGGGTAACTTCAAATCAAGCTGATTTGATCGTTAAATTTATCACCCACTCCCACCAAAGCTGGTTGGAGTTATGCCAGCCATTGACTCTGATGAAAGCAGATGTAAGTTCATAAATAACTGTATGTAACACATTTTTTCCTTTTCACTGTGCTACTATTTTCCCCAGGTGACATAAAACACCTGTGTTGTGCCGAAGTGCAAGGTGCCAGAGATATTCAGATTAGGAATCAGCAAAACCATACATGTGTCATTTCTCTTCTGTTCAATATTTCTGAGTTTCAGATGGAAATAAAGGAGAATAAATGTATTCTCCAAATATCTACATGTCTTCATGAGTTAATTTAATAAGCACAGCTTGGATTAGAGAGGCTGCTACAAGGTCAGCTCATACTGAGGGCATTGCAAAGTTTGCTCAGCCTCATCCTCATTCACTGTGGCCACTCAAGTTGTGGTGAATTTGGTCAGTGCTTCCTCCCCGAGGAGTTTGTCACTGAAAAAGAGGCCCATGAAGAAAAAACCTGAAACTTCCCCAAAATTTATTACTTTGAAGTAGAGTGGGGACAGCCAGGTGCTCCCAGGTGAGAAGGAGCCTGTGCTGAGACTCTGAGAAGTGATTTTGGAAGCCTCAGCACTTGTCAGAGAATCATAGAATCCCAGAATGGTTTGGGTTGGAAAGGAACTTGAAGATCACTCAGTTCCATCCCCTGCCATGGCAGGGACACCTCCCACTGTCCCAGGCTGCTCCAGCCCCAGTGTCCAGCCTGGCCTTGGGCACTGCCAGGGATGCAGGGGCAGCCACAGCTGCTCTGGGCACCCTGTGCCAGGGCCTGCCCACCCTGCCAGGGAACAATTCCTGATTCCCAAGAGCCCATCCAGCCCTGCCCTCTGGCACTGGGAGCCATTCCCTGGCTCCTGTCCCTGCAGCCCTTGGCAATTGTCTCTCTGCAGCTTTCCTGGGGCTCCTTCAGGCCCTGCAAGGCCACCCTGAGCTCAGCCCAGAGCTTCTCCTGCCCAGGCTGAGCAATGCCAGCTGTGCCAGCCTTTCCTGCCAGCAGAGCTGCTCCAGCCCTCTGCTCATCCTGGAGCCTCCTCTGGACTCCCTTCCAAGACCTCTTGGGAGAGCAAAATTTCCCATGGAGAGCTCCAGCACAACAGAGGCATGAAAATGCCATAAAACTCACACTGGTTGAAATATCCCTGGGGTGCTCCCAAGGCTCTTGACAAACTCAGCTCAGTGCCCTGGGCTGGGGAGCTGTACACAAAGAAGTAAATAAATGGGTGGGTGAGTAACTGGAAAAGAGATGTCCAGGGTAGGAACGAGCTGCCAGGTCTGTGGAAGGCAGGGAAGTCCCTCAGAAACACACCACTGGCTAAAGATGCTAAAACTGGTGCTGAAGCCACGGCTAATCTTTGCTATGAGGGGTCAAAAGCAGTCCTAAGAAGACAAAATAAAAAAATAAAGGAAAGTGCAGTCCTCCCTGGGCAGCTCAGCCATGGCATGGGGCACTTTTTTATGAGCTCTGGACACAGCAACCCATCAAACAATAGCTTTGGCCAATTCAACCTTCTCATTTTCTTCTTTATTTTCCTCCCCTTAGCCTTCCCCAGCTCTCCTGCAGCCCAGAGCTGCTTTTGAGCCTCAAGGCCATGGTGGCAAAGGCAGGCAATCAGCGTCTGGCTCACTAGAGGCCAGTCAAGCTATAAATATTCCCAGCCTGGCTCTTTGTGCTCCCAGTCTGGGGAAACAGCTGGTTTAAGTTTGACTGCACGTTGTCATTTCTCCATTAGTGCAAACACTTCAATATTTCTTACGTGTCAGGTTGGAGTGAAGAAAGGGAAAGCAGGGAAGGGGGTCACGAAAAGCCAAAGCTAAGAAATGATGTTCTGTATATACATAATTTACAATTAGATTGCTGCCTGGGACAAGGCTGAGGTTTGACATGGTGATAGCTAGGCCAAAGCCACAACGACTTCCCAGTTGGCCTATAACTTTCAGGACCTATTTTCTCTTGTTTTTCTTTTATTATTTTTATAGAAATTCTATTATGACGGTAATGGATTACATTTCTCAAATTGTATTTCATTTCAAGAGCTTGTAAGGCTGTTGTATTTGTGGTTTCGTAAAATGTGAAATACCAGGAGATGGGGCCCTTCCCAAGCCACATGTGCCTTCTTTTGTGGGCAGGGATCATATAGAAAGTGAGGAAAATAGAGCATGCCAGGCATAAACAGAAGTGACATCTTGTATGGAAACCGTAATCCCCCATGTCTGTGGAATGTCTGCTGATTTTCATGATTAGCACTAAGGGGCTGTGAGGGTGTAAAATGCTAAAGTCCATGATCAGCCACTTTTCCTTGCCTTCTGTTTTGTCTTAAAAAGCTATTCCTCAACTTTAAATACTGAACACCCCCACTGATGCTGCCCTGATCAAAATGAAACACCCACTAATGACAGGGCAGAGGAGAAAACTCATCACCAGCTCTGAGTGCTCTGCACACAGTAAACCCTGTACAGGAAATAAAAAAGCAGTCATGGCAATAGTCCTGAATAATGACAGCGATCACAACTTTTGTGGGGTCCTATGTCATTATTTGAAGATTATTTTTATATTTCACTGCCCATCTGAAAGCCTTTGGTTGCTGGGAATTCAGTGGTCAATCCCAAATGTAGCCATGATAATTATGAATGAGCCCATTATCCCAGACTGGAAAGCTTCTTATTTAGCACCTGCCAGCCCAGCACCCTCACCAAAAAAGCTTCCAAAAAAATAGAATGGTTGTAGTATTAGTGAGCTGAGTTTGTTTTTCTCCTTGGCAACGTGTTTGCCTCAAAACAGTGCCAAACCATGCCCCCACACACACGCAAGTGCTCGTGTTAAGCTGGTGGATTTTCAGAGCAAAGAGGAGCTTCTTGAAGCAGTCACACATCCTGACTTTGCCATTTTTCCAGCTTGCTAGGCAGCCACTCCACCAACCACCCAGTCACTGGGAAAAAGGATTGAGATGATCAATGTCTTCTTACCCAAAATTAAAAATATTTTACACAGGCAGCTCCAATAAGGAAAAACCTCCTCTTAGGATGAAGCTCTCAGCTCTGCCCTGGGCTGCAGTAAGGGCTGACTCTGCTGGTGATGCCTTTTCTTTGGTTTTAGTATTATGAGTTAGACATGGTTAAGGAATAAAGGGTTTTTATTTTGGTATTTCACAAGGAATTTTACAGTGTAATCATTTGTTAAGGTGGAATATGTTGAAATGTATATGTATCATAGACTGCATGTACAATTGTACAGATTTTGTAAATTAGCATATTTAACAAAGATGTTTTAATGGGAGGCTTAAATAAATAGCATGACATTTATCTATTTTAATGTATTTTTTTTTAGATAGGCTTGATTTTAGTTCATAGGATATGTTTTAGACGGGGCTTTGGTTTTTTAAGACAGTGTAAGGTTTTTTGGTTTTTAATTGTGAGGCTTTTAGGATGCTTGCTTTTTTGGCTTAGAGAATATCTGGATTATGTTAAGCTACTAGGTTTAAAGAATTACATACATAAAGAATTAAGTATGTACGTTAAGAGTATTGAGAATATATAAAAGGTGTTAAAATAAAAGGTAAAAAAGTCATGATGGCATCCCTGGAGACAGAATCCCATGGCCTGTTGGGGGTTTGGGCAGGACTTGTTGTTTAGTCTGAGCTGAGGTTTCCCAGGAATCCCAGGCTGGATGCCAGTGGTGTGCCACCAGATGTGGAGGGGACGTGGCACCACGCCTGTGCCACGGGGTTGTGCTCCAGGGGTGGAAAAAGCCTTGGGAAAACAAGTGATGTCAGGGGGTGGATGCACATCAGCCCTGGGTCAAGAGGATGAGGCCCGAATTTTCAGTGACAGGATGAGGAGTGATGACAGTAAACTGAACCACAAGAAGTTCCACCTCAATATGGGGAAGAAATTCTTTACTTTGTGGATGGCAGAGCACTGGAACAGCTGCCCAGGGAGAGCAAGGAGCCTCCCTCTCTGGAGACATTCCAAAGCCACCTGGATGTGTTCCTGTGTCACCTGCTCCAGGTGACCCTGCTTTGGCAACAGGGGCGATCTCCAGAGGCGCCTCCCAACCCCAGAAATTCCACAATTCAGTGACTCTGTGGAGATGCTTAAATGCTCCAAGTAGATCCACCAGTACCACACCATGATTCAGAGGTGCCTCCTACAGCTTGGATCCTGGGAGCAGGATGGATCTGCTGGAATCCAGAGCTCCACATGGATGAATTCTCCCTCCCTGGTGCCTGGGCACAGCAGCTGTCACACATCTTGATGGTACAAGGTACCTCAAGGGCTCCCCTTTCCAATTTGCTGGCTTGTGTAGCACAAAGAATCTACTCCTTAGGAGACTTCACATCAATGGAAAAAGAAAAAAAAACCACCAGCAAAGAAACTCAAGTTCACCCTGGACTCTGAAAAGTCCTCCAGTGTGTCAGATGTTCTGAACCCAGAGAGTACAGAGGCTCTTTGATGAAAACTCAGGCAGTTACATGCAAAGAAAAATGGCATTTCCCAAAAGAGCCAGCACAAAAGATGTATTAAGTGATAATTTCATTCTCAAATGGTTTTCAAGCAACAACTGGTAGCACTTAAATCAACATTTTGCACATGATTAAATCCTAAGGACAACTAATTATTTCTGGCATTTCTTTAAAACTTCTCTATCAGCCAAGCTGATGTTGGAAAGCTTCTGCTGTGCTTTCACTGCAGTTAACTTTCAAAATACTTCTTCAATGAAATCACCACGCTGCTCATGGCATGAGAAATTTATCTGTGGCCTGAATAAGACTCTGTGTTCCACTTCAGCCTGCCTGAGAAAGATGGATTACCTACAGTAAATGTCATTATTCCAAGCTACCTTTGTGTAGTCCCACCCATGGGGCACGGCAGAGCCCCATGGGTGAGTGTATTCCAAGATCATTGGGAAATCCATGGATTTAAATGTTATTTAAGCAGTACCCAGAGCCTCATGAGAGCATTTCCACGGAGTGAATTTCTCCCTAAATGCATGACATGAACTGCACTCCTTGTGGTAGAATTGCTCATGCCTAATTTGATAAAATGTGTAAAGAACAATAAATGCCAAAGTAACAGCGTGGCATATGCAACCTCCAGATTTATTCCACAGGGTGAATCTTTTGGCCTGACTCAGGAGCAATAAATAGCAGGAAACAGGATTGTTACATTCAGGTGAAAGATTGACTGGAGGGTAGCACAAAAGGTCTCATTAGATTTATGTACCTGGAAGGAACAGAATTAATGTACTTAAAGAAACTCAATTTGATACCACCTGTGACAACCTGTATTATATATGCAACAACAGCCAGGTAAATGACAGCTTTAATTTAAATGTTTCTTGCTTTATTTAATTTAAGCCCCCAGGCTGTATTTTGTGGTGCTGGGCTGCAGGATTTATCTTGAAAAATACTGTTATTGTTAAAGAAAAGTGGGTAGCTAATCCCTGTGCAGCACACTGAAAATAACCCTTTAATTTCCTTCTAATGGCATTTCACAGGAATGCCAGCTCTGAGACCCTTATGTTTTGAAATTTAATGTAGGGCAATTACAGCCAAAGTATATCTGGGGAAAGTCCTAGCAGAGGGGGCAAATTCCTTCTTTGACTGGGTGCTTAATTGGGGATGTCTAAGAGGTTCAATATGCTCCTAAAATTTTATACCCTCCTCCAAAGAACAGAATATATAGCCAGGAAGCACTGACACAGTGAGAAGGTAGAGCTGGGCAGCAAAAAATTGCAATGTTAACTTCTCCCTGGCCACCACTTTGTGGGATCTCATTCCCTGCTTTGCATCCTCAATTATTCAGATCGAGGTGCCCTCGTGGGGGGACAATTACAGAGAATACCCTGGAGAACCTTGGGGCAGCACTCTGCAATGTGGGGTCATATTTTAGACTCCTCTAGGACAACTCAGATTTTAAAATGGGTCTAAACTGAGCAGGTACAGTTTTACTGAATGTTCACAGTTTTACTAAAAATGAAACACAGCTCCAAGAGCTCCAGGTACTGCTTGTGGTAATATTTAACATACAGAGCATTTTAAGAACTGAGGAAATATTATCATTTAATAATGTCCTTTAAGGGAATAATTTTATGCAAAAGAGGAGAGTGGGGAAGGCTTCTGCAGGAAAAAAATTGCAAAGGAACTTACAGAAAGGCAGGACAGCACAATCTGATACACACTTTGTTTTCCCTAAAACTGGCAGTAATGCCACATTTCAATTCCCAGAGTGTAATAACACAACATATTACATACAGACATGTATGTAAGATTTAGAAATGCCACTACATATTTATTTTTGATAAAAAATTGATAAGTTGATTGCCAGCATTAGTCCTCCATTACAAGTGTAGCATTAAGATCTATTCCTTCAGGCATGAGTTAGGCCCTATAAAATAAAACTTCTCAGATGAAATAAATGTGTTTTTTAATGACAATGAATTATTTCTGTGAATAGTATGAGCACGCCATATTTTTTGTTCTGCTACCAATTTTTTTTTTTTTTTTTGCAGCCTGTAGGTGATTTTTTATTTAATTTTTTTTTTCAGCAAATCATGCCTTAAGAACTGTAGTAAAGTATGAATTTTCCATGTTGTCTCCACTTAGGAACAGGGAAGGCTGTAAAAAATTCAAGATTAATAAACGAACACCTCCCACTGTCCCAGGCTGCTCCAGCCCCAGTGTCCAGCCTGGCCTTGGGCACTGCCAGGGATGCAGGGGCAGCCACAGCTGCTCTGGGCACCCTGTGCCAGGGCCTGCCCACCCTGCCAGGGAACAATTCCTGATTCCCAAGAGCCCATCCAGCCCTGCCCTCTGGCACTGGGAGCCATTCCCTGGCTCCTGTCCCTGCAGCTCCTGATGAAGGGTCCCTCTCCACATGCATTTTATGAGGATAGTGCAGACACCTCTATCCACAAAGGGGAATTTTGGCAGCTGAAACTGCAGCCACCTCCTGCTCTTGACTGTGCAGGGAGCCACAGCACCATCCTGAGCGCTTCAGTGAGTGCACATACCAGTAGAAAACAGTAAAAAGAAGGAGAAAATACAGAATCATGGAATATCCTGAGATGGAAGGGACCCACAGGATCATCAAGCTCAGCTCCTGTCCCTGCCCAGACCCCCAACAATCCCACCCTGGGCATTCCAAAGGCTCCAGGAGCTGTGGCAGCCTCGGGGCCGTGCCCATTCCCTGGGGAGCCTGGGCAGTGCCAGCACCCTCTGGGGGGAAGAACCTTTCCCTCCTCTCCAATCTAAACCTCTCAGCAACAATTAACTCTGATTATCTACTCTAAAGCACTTTATGGAATCTACACAGAGGGAAACTGTGATCAGCTCTCTTACAGAAAGGCCAGCACAGATACTTCAGAGCCAATTCTAGGAAGCAGGTAAGACTGATTTTGAATCAATACACCGTTTGTGATTATACTTGTACATTTGCTTAGCACAAATAAAATTTTAAAAGACACTGAAATAGATTAAAGACACCTGAACTTCTGAATAAGCAGCCTTACAAGAAGACTTCCTCTAATTCTTCGTAACTTGAGCTCACCGTTTATTTCTACATATCTCATATCTTTGACTACTCACTGGAAATTCAGATTTGACTTCAGCACAGTTTCCATCCTCACCACAGAACACAGGAGGTGTGATAAGCTGGCAGACCACTTTGCCCTGCTTGTGGTGCTCATCACATCAGCACAGCCAGTGTGAACAGCAACCACAGAGCCCTGGGCTGAGGTTTTCCTGAACAACTGATCCTGGGAGATGAGATTCAAACACAGGTGTTGGTGACAGGGAGATGTGAAGCACAGGCTCCACTGCTACATCACCAACAATTGCCAGCAACTCACTCTTCTGGACCTTTGCCCTTTCAGCAACACCAAAGGAAAACTGTTTTGACAGTCAGGCATTTTAAACAGGAAAACACTTGTTTGGATAATTTCCTCAAAAAAAAAATCTTCATTGTATTTTTTCAGATGTCCCATAGGGTGCTCCTAAGCTTGGGAAAGCCACCAGTCAATCCAAAAATCCACTGCAACACCTTTTCAGCCAAATTGACACAAGTCTCCTTTATAGTGACATCCCCAAAAAATGACCTGAGACAACAGTTAATACACAGACACTCTGTGGCTACTGCCTGTTGAGCTGAATCATTTCTTTTTCTGTTCCTTTCTATTCCCCTGACTGCCTCCATATTTATGCTGTTTTTTCAGTGTGAGTTCTTCAATCCAGCTCCACTTTTTGGCATTATGTTTACAGTAAATACAAAAGGAAAGATCAATAGTTCACTCCCTCTGCCGTTACGAGATTTTACTTCCAATGTTTCCCTGCTCAGTTATCTTTGGAGCAAAGGCAGCTGCCCAAATTGCTGGATTTGACAACTCCCTTGGAGTGTTGGATCACACACACCACACCCTTCAATGGATCAATGGTGCTGCTCCAGGCTGCAGCAAATCCCCGTTTTATTAACTTTAATATGTGCTCTTTCATCTGGTGTGCAAAGCAAATTCACCTCCAAAAATTACCCGTGCTAAGAGGAAAGGAGCTGCACAGAGAGGTCTGTGCCTGTTTCCAGACCATTTCAGACCCTCTGCAACACCTGAACACGGCTGGCAGGTCAAGGCAAGGCTACCTGGAGCCTTCTGAGGTGGCAGCAGTGGCCAGGTGGGATATCCTGAGGCACCTAAAATGGTGCTAAATACACAGACTTAGACTGTAGGAGAGTCATGAGACTGCTGGGATGTAGATGAGATATCTCTGGAGACAAGGCAGCTCTGGGAACAAGTGGTTTATTGCACAAGGTGTGGGTGCCAGGGCACTGCTCAGAGCTGCCACAGCTAGAAGCAGGCCAAAAAGAGAGCCAAGTTCTTGTTACAATACAATAAATCTCCTTCTGTGTTGAATATTCTAATTTACACTAACCAATCCAGTGCAAGATACAAATCTTACAGCATTTACATACAGCCTATAGGAATCATTACCTTACCACTCTCTTCCCTGCACCCTTGGCAAGCAGCAGGGCATTGTTTAATCAAGGGGGATTGCCTTTAGTTAGCCACAGCATCGTTCAGGAGCTGAGGGGTCTTATATCTCAAGCTTGACTTCATTTCTATCTCACTTGTAGGTTTCACATTCTTAAAATCTAAGCTGCATATTTATAAGGCTTTCCTGTTTCAACAAAATTAGACAACTGAGCCACACTCATCACAAAAATCCCTCTTCTTGAGCCCCAGCATCCTCATTACCTCGACCCGTTAACCTGGTTGGGGTTGCACTCCATCTTGATGGTGACTCTGGCCGGGGGCTGTGACAACCAGTCCTGCTGGGGGACACGTGGGCTCATCTTGGAGGTCTGCCCATACTCGCTGGAGGAGGAGGCCGTCATCTCTGTCTTGGCCAGGTGGGGAGAGCCGTAGGCGCACTCAAACAGGGACTGGTCTTCGCTCACCACCGATAAGGCTTCCTGCAAACCAGAGAAAGGTCAGTGCTCCAGGGCACGCAGCACGGCGTTCCCCGAGGAAAAAGGGCCTGTCCAGCTCTCAGGGAGGCGAGCAGCCTCAGTGGTTTCAGGCCCAGCATTGTTTTTTGTGGAGGTGAGGACCCATGGGGATCCTCTCCCTGGGGAGGCCCTGCCAGAGCAGCTGAGCAGATGCACAAACACTGCCCAACGCTTGGGAACAGAGGAGAGACAGGGTGGGCAGCAAAGCCCAGGTCTGTGGGCTCTCAGCAGTGATGCTGAGGGTGAGATCTGCTGAATGCAGCAAAAATTGCTCCCCCTGAGAGAGAAACCGAAAGCCAGGCCGTGCTGACCCGCTGGGACCCCCCTTTCCTTCCTCAGGGACCCAGGCCAAGTCCTTTCTGGACCAGAAGCCAAGAGATCTGGGCACAACCTCCAATCCAGGGACACCATGGCCACCAGCCACCTCTTTCCTTCTCATGGCAACTCTTCCTGGTGGAAACCCCACTCTGGAGCTGTGGGAAGGGCTTCCCACATGGCAGCACTGGGGTTATGGTCACCGAGGGCAGCAGGGCCCATCAGGTCCCTCAGTGCCATCATCTGGAGGCCAGACAGACACCAGAGGGAGGGACAGTGACTCTCCATCCCTGCCAAGCATTCCTGCTGGCACCAACTCCTTCCCTGAGCTATCCTGAGCTGAGCCTTGTGAGCGAGGCCAGATCAGGCCTGAGCCGTGGGATGGGATCCATCAGGAAGTGTGGGAAGAGCTCCCATTCCTGAAGGGACACATCCCAGCTGAGATGAGGCTCCCCAGCCACGGGAGCAGGTCTAGGCTGCCACACTCCTGCTGTCCTCCAGCAGGTTCAGGGGAAACCCTCCAAAAACAGAATTCTGAGGAGATCCACCTTCTCCAGAGGTCACTTTGGGTGGACAAGGTGCATAAGGGTGCAAATTCAAGCACTGGAAGGGGCTGCCTCTTGGGATATTGAGAGAGAGGGACCACTGGGAGACGCCTTAAAACATGATTTATTGCCTTAATCTCATGAAGGGTGAGAATGTCTTCACTGCATACACCAGGAGTTTGTGGCCAGTGGTCATCAGTGGTTAATGGGCAGAAGACCACAGGTTACAAGGGGTTTTAAAGGTTTATTAGCCAATAATCTACTGCCACACAGATTGTTTTAACTTTCACACCAAGGGCTAATTAAACTGTATCACACGTCCTGCTGCAATGAGGACTTTTTTATAGTGACACACAATCCTACAGAACTACACCTTAAAACTTATTTTTACCTTTATAACTACTTCTGTATCTTAACTTTAAAACCTTAAAACTCTCCACTACCTAGCTTAATATGTTTCTATCTAAATTACAAACCCACATTCTTGCTTATGATCTCTAAATTTGGAAGCCTTTACTAAGGCCTCAATTCCAACCCTGTATTCTCTGCTGTATTTGGGCCTGCGTGCTCAGGATTTTGAGAATTTTCTGTGCCTGAATTTCCCACAGCTGCCCAGGGATGTGTGGGAGTCCCCATCCCTGGAGGGCTGGGAGGGATTTTCCAGCCTCAGTGACCCCATGGAGGGACAGCAGCCCACTGTGTGACTCCATCCTGCCACGCTGGCCCTGTGGCACGGCACAGAGCAGGGGTGCAGCCCAGCACCTCCCCTGTGATGGTTACTGGCTTCTTATTCTCTGCCAAGAAAATCTGGGATTAATACACAGGAGTGTTCAGACTTGCATGTTCATTATTTCTTATCTATTTACAGACTTGTGAGCTGTGAGCTCTAACTAATAAGTTAGAAAAATGAGGTAAAATGGAGTGCCTCTGACTCTTTCCAAGGTTATTTAAGCGATAATCACCCAATAACGAGGTGACTTCATATTATTTAGATTTCTGACCCAATAATGACCACCCAAGGTCTGCAATGTGGACCTTTTTCACCCAATTACAGAAAGCCACCCAAACCCATGAAGAAAAAGGAAGAAGGTGAAGAAGAAGGAAGAAGAAGGTGAAGAAGATGGACCCAGACAACACCCAAAGTCCTCCATCTTGACTCACATGTATTACTACGTACTAATATCTTAAATCTAAGTTTTTCACCCTTTGAGATCACACAATACTGTTCAAACCACACACCCACAACCCCCGTGCCATCACTCAAATCTCAGGAGCCTGTTGCAAGGCCTCGAGTCAAATGTGGTGCTTGCTTGAGGGTCAGCACCTTTTAACACAGAAAGCCTGACGTTTTCAGCCTCCAGGGTTCCAACACTCCCCCCTGGTGTGGTGGGGACAATCCCCAGCCCTGGGCCGGGCAGGAGGCTCCGTGTGAGCCCCGGGGCTGACAGCAGCTGAGGGGAAGGCTGGGCCAGCTGGCCATGGCTGTGAGCATGGGGGCCAAGGATCAGGCAGTGGGGGGAACCCTGAGCCAGACTCGGGGCAGGGAGCTCCGTGAGGCAGCCTGGGTGGGCTGTGCTCCTGCCAGATCTGCTGCTGACGGCCAAAAACGCGTGGTCCTGTCAGCAGAGGAGAAGGGAGAGGGAAAAGGGATGGGATCTCCCCAGCTCTGGGAGGGTGGGTGGTTGTCTGCAGGCTCCCACCCTCCCTGGCTGCTGGAAGAGGGCTTTGCTGAGCTCCAGCAGTCGCATGCTGCCCTAAAAATCAGTGTTTGCTCATTTTAAGACCCATAGTGTGACTCTTGCAGATGTTCTATGCAGGGGTAAGAGCTGGACTTCACCCTTGTGGGTTTCTTTCAACCCTGGATATTCTGTGATTCTACATTCCTCTTCTTTTTATCCACCTGGTGTGTGAGCCCTTGGGGTGCACTCT
Source organism: Prinia subflava (assembly GCF_021018805.1). NCBI lineage: Eukaryota > Metazoa > Chordata > Aves > Passeriformes > Cisticolidae > Prinia > Prinia subflava. The sequence continues at coordinate 104,828,346 of NC_086249.1, read as the reverse complement.
GCTAATATTCACAGTTTGCTCTGCAGCTGCAAAGGTGGGGACATCCCTTTCAGCTTCTTACTGCTTGTAAAAACTGAGATCACCCCTTAATCCCAGGGCTTGGGGAGTGGGATCTCCGGCCCTTCAAGCACCCTGAGACTCGGGATTGAATTACTAACACTAACACTGAGTTCAGGCAGTGATCTGCACCTTTTCACTGCTGGTTTTCAGATGCCATCTGAGTGCAAAGATCACCACTAGGCTGCCACCAGTGACTTCTCAATTACCACCCCTTCTTCTGTGCTCTGCACACTCCCACACCAACCTGCAGCCAGCTGCCTCTTTGGTTCTGTGAGACACAAAGGATGCCAGAATAACACCTCTCCTTTTTGTCATGCCTCTCATGCCAGAAACCTTTGCTGCTGGTGGTCTGAAGCTTTTCTGGGAAGTCTTTTCTGAGAAAACCTGCAGTCTAAGGAGGTATGGGGGGAGATGGTCCCTTGTCCCCAGGGATTCTTCCCTGGCTCCACAATGAAGTAGCAGGGATCACATAACAAGAACTAAAGAAAGAAGATGTTCCACTGGAAGGAAAATAGAGTTCTTTCTCAGCAGTCCACAAGATTTTTTTCATGAAATAACTCCCCCAAATTAAATATATATATGTGCACAAACACAACCAGATGATCACAATGCATTCCACGCCTGGCACTACTGAATGCACAGTTCTCTCTCCTCTGCCCCAATCCATGAGATGATAAACACATAACAAAATTAATTCGTTAATTAGTTAATTTTGGAAGAGTTAGCTGCAGTACATATGCTAAAGTGTGAATTATACAGGAGAAAGCTGATACAGATTGCAAATAAAACATTATTTAACTTTGTAAACCATTTACTAATGGACCTTTTCAAAACAGGCATCAAGCACTATATAATGGATTTATTTCTCATCCTCCCCCACACAACTGAAACAAAGCAAATTTTTTCTGTATCCTATTAAAAATTACTCCACCTAATGTAAGTTAATTTATGGATATTTAGAGCAAGTATAAATGTAAAGAACAACAAGAAAAAAAAGGGGGTTCTATTTATTTGCATTACTAATGACAACAAGCACTGCTTGCACTATGGATGCCCAATATGTTGCCTGAAGAGGGAAAGTGCAAACATTTAAACTTCCTGACGAGCATAGTAAATGCTGGAAATGTGAACCCAATTACCTAAGGCTGTGTGAATATCTACAACTAATGATACAAAACAAGACAAGCATAAATGAGCCCAGGACACAGGCTTAAATATTACATTTCAGAGGGAAAATTGATGGAGAAAGCAAGCTCAGCCCGAGTTTAGCTGTGGTTTAATAGCACTCATCTGTCCTCCATCCTGCTGGTTATCAGTTAGTGCTCGCTGACAGGTCTGGGAAGGCTCTGGAGGAGTAACTGAGTTCCTGCCAGCTTTGTGTGCTTTGTGGAGGTTCATTAATGTGCACTCCACCACAGTGAGAGCCTCTGCCATTCATCCCCTGGTAGTGTCCAGCCTGTCTGGAAGGACAGCAGGACATGGATCACCCTTCCCTGGGTGACAAAAGCTGCACCAGCCATTGAAGCCTTTGCAAGATGTTGAGGACCCAGCACAACCAAAGAATGTGGCCCATGCTGGGATCAGCCTCACGTCCTCTCCAACCTCTTCTTCCTCTTAAATGAGAGAATCAAAGAATGGTTTGGGTTGGAAGGGAACTTGAAGATCACTCAGTTCCACCCCTGCCATGGCAGGGACACCTCCCACTGTCCCAGGCTGCTCCAGCCCCAGTGTCCAACCTGGCCTTGGGCACTGCCAGGGATGCAGGGGCAGCCACAGCTGCTCTGGGCACCCTGTGCCAGGGTCTCACTGCCATCAAAAGGAAGAATTCTCACCCGAGATCCAATCTAACCTTGCCCTCAGTCAGTCTGAAGCCAGTCCCTGTGTCCTGTCTCTCCATCCCTTGTCCCCAGTCCCTCTGCAGCTCTCCTGGAGCCCCTTCAGGCCTTGGCAGGGGCTCTGAGCTCTCCCTGGATCCTTCTCCTCCCCAGGTGAGCACCCCCAGCTCTCCCAGCCTGGCTCCAGAGCAGAGGGGCTCCAGCCCTGGGATCCACTCAGGCCACTTAAAAAAGTGAGGATTTCTGACCTGGGCTTTTCTGACTCCACTGACCTTGCAAGTCCCAGGGATGCTGAACAGCCAGAACCCAAACAACCTGACAGAACCAGCCCTGAAGCTCATCCTGGAGAGGAAAAGCAAGGAAACAGCACCCAGCAACAGGAAGCATTTCTCACTTATACAGCAATGTCTGATCATGGCCACAACCTGGTGTCCCCAAACTGTGAGCTGTGAAAGGAAGGCTCCAACAGCAAACTGTTGTCCTGGAACAGCTGACAGAAAGCAGTGTGGGTTATTTCTTTCCTAAATACAGGGACTTCAAAATCTGTTTTGTGTTATAATTGCAAATGCAAGCTCCTGGACCAAATCTAACATGAAAATTGTCAGAAGTCACCATCATGAAAAAATAGCGGCATGGTCTGGCCACATATAAATGTAAACAAAGCTATTAATACTGACAGTGTTTGGCAAGGTTTTATTACATGTGGATGCCAGTTCTGTTCCTAGTAAATGCTTTTCATTACTCATTTACATGTTAATTTCTTTTTCTCATCCATATTAATGCTGTCTCCGGAGCAGTTTGGCAACATTAAGCCATAAGTGGGATAAAGAATGTAAATATTAATAGTTATTACAAAATAGATGCGTTACAGGCTTCTTTCAGTTTTGCAAAAGTTTGTACCTTTTAGACAATAATGTTAGCAGTGAATGGGTCATCTTCCTGGATTTCACATGATGCAACATATTCTCATGACATCTCAGAAATGAAGCCTTTAATTTCTAGTGATTAATATCTGGAGTAAAGGGACATGAAGAAAAGAACACATGGGAAGGGTCTTTCATGCAAGTCTGTGAAGCAGAGCTGTTGGTATTTGAGGTCAATATTGAACATGAATTTTCTTTATTTCATCTTCCTTTCTCCACATATTTCCTCTCATGACATCACAGAAAAAAAAAAAACAACCCAAAAAAAACCCCAAAAAACCAAAAAAAACCCCAAAAAACCACCAAACAAACCAAAAAGCCACAAAACCCAAACAAACCCCTGGTCCTTCATTATATTTCTTTTATACTTTAATTGCTTGTACTATGCCAAACCTGGCTTCTCCCTTGGACTTTCTGTACTAAAGATAAAAGAACAAAACGATTTCTCTATTTGGTTTTGACTTACACTTCACTGATAAGTTTAAAAAAAGAAAAAGAATAACAGACTGACAAATCTGTAGAACAATAGGTACAGCAACGCCTTTAAAGTAGGCATAAAGTCATTAGGACAAAGGTGTTTACTTAATCAAATGCAAGATTACTTGGCCTAAAAACATGAAGTTACAGGAAATGTGATTGAAGTAGTTCCCATCATGAGAAGCACATGCAAGCTGCCCTCTCCTTTAAATGCAATGTCAGGAACTAAGGACAAAGACTTTTTTTTTCCCCTAAAGTTTGGTCAGACTTAAGAAATGGCTACACAAGACAAGATCTGTGGTTGTGCAGCAGAATTTGCTTGGGATGAGGGATATTGGGGAATAAACACAGCAGGATTTTAAAGTACTTGGGAGGCCACTCTAACCCAAGGGTTAGAATGGACAATGGTTTTAAACTGTGAACTGTTTTTTTGTTGTTGGTTTTTTTTCATCAGCAATGGTTTTAAACTGAAGGAGGGCAGGTCTACATTATATTTTAGGAAGAAATGCTTGGCTGTGAGGGTGGTGAGGCCCTGGCACAGGTTGCCCAGATAAATTGTGGATTCCCCATCCCTGGAAATGTCCAAGGTCAGGTTGGACCGAGTTGGGCAAGAACTGCACCCAAGGAGGAGGATGAATGAGGGGACACAAACACAGCAAACCCCCTCATTGGACACTGAGATGCTATAGAAATAAAATGCATTTTTTGCTTCTTCAGACAGCATGCCCAGACTCCCAAAAGGCCCTGTTACCCTTGGCTTACAACAACACTGGAATAAAGAACTTTTAATTAGCTTTGCCATATGCATTGCATTTATACAATCTATTTTTTGACACCAGTTTTATAACATTTCTCCTCATCGATGTAAACACATTTTATTTTTCTAATCTGATCTCATGATAATACATAGATAAGCACAAGCTTTGACCTCCCCACAGCCACAATCCATTCAGACACGGGCTGTTTCTTATCACTTCTCAGATGTCTGCAGTTGGTCAGAAAAACCTCACCGCTCTAAAAAGAATTCTGACAGACTGCAACTTATTTTCATCCTAAATTAGACCAAAAGCTGTTATACGAAAACTTTCACCAAACTGTTTATTATGAGGATTAACTGTAACACACCAGTGTGTGTTTTGCAGATGTTACAACTTTCTAATAAACAGTCACATTTGGAGAGGACCTGCGTTTTCTGAGGGAAGATTGTTCCCATTAAGGCCGTGCAATTAGCTCCTTAAGTGTTTCCATGCTTTAGTGCTCTTGGTGTCCTTTGTATACCTGATAACATTTGTTGCTGAAGGTTTGTAAATTGAATTACAGCTGTTACTGAAAGAAAGGACAGGTGAGGGTGTGGAGCAGAGCACACAGGGCACAAGATTTGACCGAGTCACTCTTCTTGCTTGTTGCTCTTCTACCTATCCCCCATCAGACTGCATCTTCTGATGCTCTAGGAAGCTGCCCATCTGGAGAGAAAACTTAATTTCAAACAGGCCAGGAATGTCATTTCCAGGCTGGAACAGAGAGCACGGGGAGGCTGGACACCAGAACCTCCCTGAGCAGTGGGAACTCTTCCAGCCTGAGGCTCTGCTCACATCTGCAACAGGCACCACCGCACGAGGAAACGAGCTGGGGTTGAACTGCTTCAAGAGCCTGAATCTGCAGCCCTGCTCCAAAGCCAAGCCTTTGAGCCTTGGATTCATTGCATCCAGCAGCAATCAGGTGGAACAAAAGGCCAATGATGGATGTTTTACCCTTGCTGTCGCTTATTAATCACGGTGCTCCTACAAGTCCCTCCCGACCGCTCGCAGAAGGAGGATATTCAATATGGTGTGGGGAACACACTGGAAAAGGTTACTGCTTAAAATGCAGTCACCTGAGTCAGGAATTGCAACACATCTGGAACATGTTTTCTTTCTAAATCTCCAAGTCCTGGATTCATTAGATCAGACAAAACCCCACATATTATATTCATGAGGAGAGTTCAGGAACAACGAAAAGCCTTGGCAAGTACAAGATAGGGAAGACAGATGTTGTCCTCACCTCCACCCATGAGAATCTGATTTGCCAGCTCGGCCAACATCCTCCACCTCCTTTCAGGGAGCATTTGGAGACTCTGTGTTAATCCAAACACAATCCCCGTGCTGCCACTTATCACCTCTCCTCACCTCTTGCTGAGAAAAATACAAGGATGTTTGGAGCTCCACTTGAAAAAAGGAATAATCAAGCATCCATCAAAGTGATGTTATGAAATTGCAGGCTAGATTCATTTCTGGGAAACGGCAGCAGATGTTTGAGGCCTGATCCTGCAGCCGTCTTTGCGTAACTCCGACTTCACCGCTAACGCGAGCAGAGGCCTCGTGGCTAGGCCCAAAGGTTTAATATTTTGTGTCTTTAATGAACAAATTCTGAAATATTATGAATTCAAATGCAGGCCCTGCTGCCTTATCACAATTCCTAAGAAACTGTCATTCCTGAAATGTTAGCAAACAACAAGGTAATATTTGCAGCAAGAGCCATTCAACTCCACGTCTGCAAGTGCTTCAGAAAATAAAAAATCTGTTATTGTAGATGGTGTAACTTTGATCAGAATTATTAAAAATCAGTCTTAGAAACAGATCTCCCTTGTGCCAAGCTGTGTGCTGTATTTGGGACTACCCTGCATTTCACACATTAAAATTATCCCATTGAGCAGAGAAACTTCCAGAGCAGTCACCAACACCTGATTTGAAGAGCTGCCATTTCACGATCAAATATTTCACCTGCAATTTTTATCTGTCAGCAAAGTGCAAATGCATAGGCTAACACCAAGCCAAGATTTAATAAACGGATGTAGGAAACTCTTTTATACACGTCACAGAGATGAAAACTTCCACCCTGCACCTACTTCAACCTTCTCAACACCGGAGTGGGGTTCAAGCTGGTTGGAAGCAGCTCTGCCCACCAGGCTCATGAGTGAAAGTGGACCTCAAAAATCTCCTCCTGCACCAGCAAAGTGCTGGAAAATTACTTAAAACACTGAGGCAACACTAAGTTTTATCAGCTGCACCGTGACCTGAACGAAGAGGGTGCAGGGGTGGAGCAGCACAATGATCAGAATATGTATTCCTGAATGATTATGTCAATCTTAAATCACCAGGGCTGGAAACAATACAAATATATCCTGCAGATTGTATATTGCATACAATATATTGCATTTTTAAAGAAACTGGAGCTTTGTATGCTTATTTTAGCACTTCCATCCATGGAAAGAGCTCGAGCAGTGAAGTTTGAATGACTTTTTTTTTCAGTCAATACAATAGACTTTTCTTCCTTTTCATCTTGAGAGGGTATTGTCAATTATAAACTTTGAAAGTTTGACATTTTTTGCTCCTTCATGCTTGGCTGTTAACTCCCAGGCCTTCAAAGTCCCTAGAAAACTAGGAAAACTTGGATGTAGAACTCTTTAATTTCTATCTCAGCCCAGGGCTCACCTGTTGCTGCTACTTTGCTCTTCTAGTACAGGACTGTATCAATCTGAAGGAGCAGCCAATATTCTACTTCGTTAAAAAATACAAACATCTTGAGTGTTTTCTCAGCAACCTTTCCAGCAAAAATTTGTTTTACAAAGCAAGTTTCAGGTTTGTAAATTGGCCCAGAGCCCGACAGGAAGGGAACTGAGGCTGCACACACCTGCTAGGAGCTAACAGATCAAAATGATATTGGGAAGGAACCTTAGGAGAAAGTCTTGGGACCAAAACAGTGCCCAAAACAAGGCACTGATCCCATTTCAGACCATCACTCTTACCTATTGTTTTATTTCTCTTAAAATCCTTTGCACCTTGGGCAGCCTCAGCAGTTCAGTTGGGCTTTCTTCAATAATTACTGTGTGCTAATCAGAGTTTTTCTCTGTCCAGAATTAAAGCCTTTCCTTGTACACAGTAGCTACCCTCAATAAATTTGGAGAACTTACTGAGAAAAATTTTAACACGATTTTCTTTTTACCCTTATTCAAAGGATCTGCCCAGTGTCGTGGAAACATTTGCCACTCTTTTCTAAGAAAAAGTACAAGATTATACATTACATTTTTAAGTTGTTCTGCTACATTTAGTATTTGTTCTCTGTGGTGGGTTGAGCCACCATAGATACATTTTATGTATAATTAGACACTCCTATTTCATTTATATGTGTGTGCATCTATCTCTATCTCTATCTCTATCTCTATCTCTATCTCTATCTCTATCTCTATCTCTATCTCTATCTCTATCTCTATCTCTATCCATCTAATCTGTATCTATATCATCTATATCTATCTATACTCTCTATCTCTATCTCTATATCTCTATCTCTCTCTATCTCTAGCATTATAGTTTTATTTTTGTAGTTATATTTTATTTTAATATGTATTTATATTCACACACTCTTAAGTATACGTACACAGGCACATTTTTAGAGAATCCCACCCTCAATCTCTAAGCAAATTTTTAAGTAAAAATAACTCAGGTGTTAAAATACCCTTCCCTAAAGCATAGCATGTACCAAGGACAAGCTCATCAGCAAAGTGATTAGCAATGTACGGGAAGGAACGAAGAGATCTTTACGGCCACTGCATTGAGGAAACCCAAAAAAAACACCCGCATCCAAACGCATTTCCTTTCCAGCGCAGCTCCGCTTTGCAGGAATGCCTGAGAGCACTGGGGAAATAACACTTGGCTGGAGGCCAGGGGCTGGGCTCCTCAGTGACCCCTCGCTTCCCCGTGGGGTCTGTGCGTGGTGTTTGTGCACGTGCACACGCCAGGGCGAGCGTGGCCGCGTCACTGGGGTCACTCGCTCGCCTTCCTGCTGGAAATGCTGCTCTGACAGAGCAGCCCCAGCTTCCAACTGCCCCAAGGGAATCACAGCACGACAAAAAAGGTGTCCTGCTGTGTGTGTCCAACCAGCAGCAGGCTGGCACATCTCGGGTGGTGCCCCTGTGTTCACCTTCCTGTGTGTTTAAAGCTCTCACCTCGCTATTTAGAGAGCACTGACCACGTTCAGCTCTTCTGAACATCCTCGCTTGAAAGCTTCTAAAAATGCTGCTCAAGCCATCTTTATTTGTAAGGATGTTTTTATTCATTTCCAAGTGTATTTTGTGTTGATGTAATTTTTCCCTGGGAGGGTCCAGAGCAGCTGTGGCTGCCCCTGGATCCCTGGCAGTGCCCAAGGCCAGGCTGGACACTGGGGCTGGAGCAGCCTGGGACAGTGGGAGGTGTCCCTGCCATGGCAGGTGGGTGGAATGGGGTGATCTTTCAGTTCCCTTCCAACCCAAACCATTCTATGATTCTATAATTCTATATATTTTTCTGATTTTTCCACATGAGACAACTGGAATTAAACCACAAATTTATATTGCTTTTAAAAACTTTACTCTGTTAACAGTGCTCTCCATTTTTGCCCAGCATTGGAGCAGGAAATCTTTTGTTTACATTATTCTCCCTTTTCCTCAGACACCTTTGATTCTGGAGCTCCCATGCATACACTGGATATCTACATGTGTAGTATTGCATGCCTTCATGGTATTCCCCATTTCAGGAGCATATGGAATATTGCTCAGATGGGTAATCCTTCTGAATTCAGAATGAGCTTCCCAAATATGCCCACTGTGTATGTAAAATATGACTTCCTGTCACGATAACCTTTGCAGTGTATAGCCCAGCATACTTTCCTATAATTGTTTATAATGAGTATCTTGATTCATACTTCTGCACACATTCTTTTAGTCATCTGCCACAAAACCTGCCACAGAACATGACTAATGAAATTAAGACGGGGTTGAATGTCACAGCATTAAGTCATTACTTCGTGTGCAAAGACTCACGCAGGAGAGGATTTGGTGAAACAGCAATAAAGTTAAATGCCTGCTTTTCTTAAAGGATATTTACCCTGCTCTGCTGAGCTAGTGTAAAATAAGGATATTGTTGTTTTAGCTCAAATATTAATTACAATCAGTCCAAGAGGCTGGTATTGGTTTTGATATATTGCATTTTCAGAAGTAGCCAAACCAGTGGATCAGAAGAAAATGTTGTTTCATACCTATGGCAGACAAAGTCAGCATTCTTTATTTGTCCCCAATTAAATCAAAACAGAACCATCCCCAAAAAAACCTCTCATACCCACACAAAACCATTTGCTTTGTGACAGTATAAAATAAATCGAATCCCATTTACACCTGTGCTTTTAAACTAAGTTCTTATTACCTTAATTAAGCAATGTCTTTCTAAATAAAATCTTCAAAATTAAAAAACATAAACAATTACTTCAGAAAATTTTCAACTGTTTCATTCTTTTTCTTTTAGAGATCTGCCTCACAAATTTAACCTTTGTCTTCCAACTCCAACCATTTTATGATTGTGGGAGCTTGTGGCTCTCTGCTGAATCTCATATGCAGCAGAAACAGGTTGTGGCCCATTTTTAATTTTACACATGAAGAAGAAAAGGAAAAGGCACATGGCAAATATCTTTGATGTGGTGGCAAGAGAAATCCTGCAGCTCTTCCCTGTGGCAGTATTTCTTCCAAACTTGTGATTTCCAAAGTGATCAGTCAAAAACCGGGCCCTGCAGCTCTGACACTGACTGGTTTTTGCAACAGCACCAACATCAGCTCCAGAAAGACAAAAAAGATCAGCTGCTGCTATTGATGAAAAGTGAACTGAGAACATCAATGTAAATGAAGAGAATGTCCTGTCCAGAACTGTGAGATCTGCATTTATCACAGCAAAAAAGCCTTTAAGATGGTTTTCCCCACACCTCACTAGCCAGTGTTTCATACACATTCCTACAAGAAATGAAGCTGGGTGGATGCAAAGCTTAAGATCTGCTAAAATAAAATATTTTTATTTGTTTTCCTTTGGGCTGTATTGAAAAATGACCCCAAAAATGTCTTTACATACTATAATCCAGCCCTTCCAACATCCAGGAGAGGTAGAGAGGTATGCAGGCTGTTTCTCTTTTATTGTTTCCCCAAACAAACCCATTTCCTACAAGCTGTTCCCATATCTTTCGTGCCACGGCCAGCTTCCCAGAAAAACAGCAGGAAAACAAAGTGTGAACTCCAAACAACCCATTTCCCCAGAACAATGTGCCATTCCAAGGAGAGAGAGGGAGATAAAGGGGAGGAGGGCTGGGGGAAGGCAGGGAAGAGCGGGAGGGAGGCAGAGGAGCTGCTGTGATGCTGCCAAGGGACCTAGAGGAAAAAAAGGAAGGAGGAACTTTTCGAAGTCACAGAGGGGAAGAGTTGTGAGTTGTGTAACTGTAAATATGCAACAGGCAAGTTGCCAACTATTTCAAAGGATTTGAGGTTTCAAAATCGTCGAGGAGGCTTAACTGATTTGCGCTCTGGGTCTGGAGCTTCCAGGAACACCTTCACATGTCTGAGAGGCAGAAACTAGCCCACCTTCTTATAGACTCCTCAAGCCATACTTGGTCAGCATTTCAAGCTGAATCAGTAAGGAATGTAAACACACACCATTTATGCTTCTCTGAAATCTAATAAAATGAGAGCACGGACTAAATAAAGTGAAATGATAGATGTTGCTCGGTAAGAAGGGAAAAACCAGATGAGCTGGTTCATGAGCAATCTCCAATGCTTCTGCTACTCAGTAGACCAAGAAAACCTATGCCCCGAGCTCCCACAGGAATAAAAACCACTCATTGAGACACGTGTGATAAAGGAAAATGATAAATGTTACCATGACATTTTAAAATCCCGTTTCTGTATTTGAAGGAATAAAAGGAAGGAAGGAACAAATCGTTTCAGCTTTTCTGTCCATGAGGATTATTCAAGTAAGAAAAAAAAAAACCTAGTGTAGAATCAACACAATTGGAATGCTTTTCTCCAAACTGTGGCCTGGGCTGATGCCCCAGCCTGGGCTGGGAAAGGGGAATTTGGCCCCTGTGCCCTGCTCAGGTGAGGCTCCACCTGTAGAGCAGCCCCAGCCCTGGGGCCAGCACAGGGAGGACGTGGAGCTGCTGGAGAGAGCCCAGAGGAGGTCATGAAGTTGATCCCAGTCATGAAGTGGAGCCCCTCTGCTCTGGAGCCAGGATGGGAGAGCTGGGGGTGCTCACCTGGAGAGGAGAAGGATCCAGGGAGAGCTCAGAGCCCCTGCCAGGGACTGAAGGGGAGTTGGAAGATGAAAATATGTAGTGATAGGACAAGGGGGAATGGCTTCAAACTGAAAGAGGGTAAAGTTAGGTGAGATTGGGAATCAGGAATTGTTCCCTGGCAGGGTGGGCAGGCCCTGGCACAGGGTGCCCAGAGCAGCTGTGGCTGCCCCTGCATCCCTGGCAGTGCCCAAGGCCAGGCTGGACACTGGGGCTGGAGCAGCCTGGGACAGTGGGAGGTGTCCCTGCCATGGCAGGGGTTTGGAACTGGGTGATATTTGGGTCCCTTCCACCCCAAACTATTCCAAGAATCCCTGAAATCCAGAATATGAGCAGCTTTGAAAACTTTGGGTAGGGAGACACAGCTTCTGTAATGAAATAGAAAAATGTGGTTCCTTTCTTTTTTTCCTGCTGGTAAAAGATGCAAACCCACAGATGTTGCAGTCAGTGCAATGAAAACCCAAACACAGCCATTTGCCAGTGAGACCTGGCATGACCATGAAAGGTGCACTCTGCAGAGAGAAAGATGTGGGGCAACACTCATGTCACAATGTGCTGACTTCCTACTGTGCACTTTCACTTAAAGTTCTGTAATTCTGCAGCAAAAAGGACCTTTCCAGGGCCTCAAAAGTATTTACTGGTGAGTTTTATGCAAGAAATAAATGGACTGTGTTGTCTTGGGCACAGAACTAAGGCAAAGGATTAGACAGAGCTTGTCAGAAAATGCTTACAGCTAGCACAGAAGAGACACAAGCTGAGGGAAATAAATACAAAGCACAAGTTGAATGCAAAGTGTGAGCAGTGTGACTGTCACAGCTGTGCCAGAGGTTGTTTTTTCAACTTGAATGACAACAATAATAAATAATGAAAGGGTACTAGACATGACAGGCAAGATGTGGAATGAAGGTAAAGAGAAAAGCCTGATGAAAGGGGAAGGAAAAGCAAAGTTCCAAGTTGGGAGGGATCTTAAAGAGCATCTAAATCCAAACCCCTGCCATGGACAGGACACCTTCCACTATCCCAGATTCCTCCAAGCCCCAGTGTCCAACCTGGCCTTGGACATTTCCAGGGACGGGGAATCCACAGCTTCTCTGGGCGAGCTGTGCTCTCTTGACATGACAGCAGCAAGGTGTGACTTTTGGGTTTTATTTTCCCTCTGAGAGCTAGGCAGCCTGAAGACTGGACTTCGACCAAGAAAAGTCTTATTCTTTTATTAATAGATCACTCAGCTCACCTGGAACACACACAGGTAATGAGGCTTTTGTAGCTGGGGTGGATTGATACATTGGCAAGGCAAGGAGTTAATTCTGATGCACATGGAGGTGTCCAGCCTCAGGAATCAGAGAATCCCAGACTGGTTTGGGCTGAAAAGCACCTTGGAGATCAACTTATTCCTACCCCCTGTCATAGCAGGGACACCTCCCACTGTCCCAGGCTGCTCCAGCCCCAGTGTCCAACCTGGCCTTGGGCACTGCCAGGGATGCAGGGGCAGCCACAGCTGCTCTGGGCACCCTGTGCCAGGGCCTGCCCACCCTGCCAGGGAACAATTCCTGATTCCCAAGAGCCCATCCAGCCCTGCCCTCTGGCACTGGGAGCCATTCCCTGGCTCCTGTCCCTGCAGCCCTTGGGAAAAGTCCCCGTCCCAGAGTTACAAACAGTGTAAAACCAGCCCTGCCCTCCAGAAATGTGTGTTTAGAAGTTGAGGGACACTGAGGATTAAAAAAAGCAAAGGGATTGCAACCTGAGTGAAAAAGAAAAGAGAGGAAGAGACGAAGCAATGCAAAATCAGGTCAAAGGAATCTGGTGAAGAAAAGACCATCAGTGATCATAACCAGGCTGGAGTCTGTGAGAGCAGAGGGTTCTGCTGGTGGCTGGAGCACTGGGAAGCTCTGGAATTGTGGAATACATCAGTCAGCCAAGGAATCTGAGAAACTCAGGGGTCACTGAGGCAGTATTTGCATGGCAATTCTCTTTTTTTTAAAGACTTTATGGACTTTTTTTTAAAGTGTGGGCTTCTGTTCTCCTTTGCTTGGCCACCTTCTCATCAATTTAAACAAGCCTGGTGACTGTAAATGGTCTCTGGAACACTGGAAATTAACTTTATACTTAATGCCATGAAAATTCACAGTTTAATGACTTTTTTTTTCTTTTCTGATGGTGTCTCTCCAATACAAAGCTGACAGCTTCAAAAAACCTGAAAACTTTGTCCTCCTTAGGACACTTCATGACTCAAAGAACTTCCTCAACAGATTTTGTTTTCCCACCTTTCACTTTGGTTTGGTTTTCTTAGCAGCACTGACTGGCACTGATAATTATTGCTTCAGTTGTTCATGGAGTAGTGGGAAAATTATTTTAAATCAAATTTTAAATCAAGTTCCTCCTTCTGAGAGTCTCGTTTACTGTTTTTATCAAGCTTAGAAATTTCATTTTCAGCATCATCCCAATCCTGTTTAACTAGGATTTCAAAAGAGTTAATTCTGAGGATTTATCAAGCTTCCTTTTTAACAATGGTGGCTGCCAACTTTCATGATCTTACTGAACCTTAGGTTCCTCCGAACCTAAATTCTAGAGTCAGCTAAAAAAGACTGTTAGTTTTGATTTTCAGTAAAATATTTATGAATCAGAAGGCAGATAAGACAAGGAATATATATATTATTCCCTGAAATTCCATCATTTTTAAGGTCATGCCATTGTGAATTCTGAACATTTTTACAGACAGAAAGTTTAACATTTTTTCTTGTCAGCTTAATTTCAACATCACATCCCACTGCTTTCTACCTCTACCTTGAGACTTTCGTATAAAATGTTTTTTGCAACATTTTAACTCAGCTTCTTGTTCAACCTTCTGAATTTCTTTTCACTAAGCAAAGAAACAAGAGAATTTGGAGGAGGAAAAAGGAAAGCAATGCCTTGGGGCTCACAGACACCTCACTTAACACTGACCTTTCTCAAGCAACCTAGAACACCTTTAATTGATCCTCTACAGATTCATAAAAGCCTTCAAACTCCCTAAATTGCACTATTTGGAAGGAAAATTTCTATGAATAAAAAATAGAAATTCATTTTCTTTACTTTTGATTACATGATCACAATTTTATGATGCAAAATTTGAATATTTTCATTTTTTAAAAAAATATGAGCTGAAGCTTTTGGCAGTTACTACACAGCAAATACATTTCTCCAAGAGGCTGAACTGGCAGCTTTATTTCTTGACACCTCCAGGAATAAGATTGAACCTGATGACAAGAAAACATCTGAATCCCAGCTTTGAAACCAGAAACATGACCAGAAAGTTTTAGATCAGGCCTTGGGAGAAAAAAGCACTTAAATCCAATGTGGTTTGGGTCTGTATCTTGGCTTTTAAGGCAAAATTTTCAAAACTAGAGCCTTTTGTCAGTGAACACTGAAAATTTCAAATGTTCACATAATTCAAGAAACTGACACTTAGTTGCTAAATATCACAAGATTCCCAATAAAAATAGTGAGAGCTAGTGAGAATTGCATCCTCCAAGAAGCAGATGAGAAGGACAGAGGCCAAATAAAAATCCTACAAAAGAGGAAAACAGTTTTATGACGACCCAAGCTCGGAAGAGAAACATATTTGAAACGGAATTTGGTCTTTGGTCGGGTCTGGGTCCTAAAAGGTTACATTAAGGGTGTGATGAAGGTGTGGAGAAAAGGAATTAAATTTGAAGACAGCAAATAAGGGAGACCTTGTGGCTCTGCACAAGTCCCTGACAGGAGGGGACAGCCGGGGGGGCCGGGCTGTGCTCCAGGAACAGGGACAGGAGGAGAGGGAACGGCCTCAGGCTGGGCCAGGGGAGGCTCAGCTTGGGCAGCAGCAGGAATTTGCCCATGGAAAGGGAGCTCAGGCCTTGGCAGGGGCTGCCCAGGGAGGTTTGGAGTGCCCATCCCTGCAGGTGTCACCTGGAGGTGGCCCTGAGTGCTCTGGGCTGGGGACAAGGTGGGTATGGGACACAGCTGGGACTTGGTTATTTATGAAGCCCTGTCCAACCTCAAGGATTCTGTGATTCTACAAGATTTCACATTCATGCTGATGGAAAAGGATCTAGGCACTGTTGCAGAGAGAAAATTCACACAGAATGAGTTTGAAGTCAGTAATTTACATGTACATTTCAGAGACTGTGATTTAGATCAAAATATTTCCAATGTCTAGTTAAATTATTTTTTTATTTGTTTTTTTAAAGATGTTTCAGTTGTCAAATCTTCAACCCTCTTGCCCAACAAACAGCTTTGGAATTTTCAGTCCATTTTGAATGAGTCCATTTAGATCCAGGCCTGGATCTAAAGCTTCCTGTTCCAAGTGAGAAAACCAAACCATCAGAGAATCATGGAATGGTTTGGGTTGGAATGGAAATTAAAACCACCCAATGCCACCCCTGGCATGGCAGGGACACCTCCCACTGTCCCAGGCTGCTCCAGCCCCAGTGTCCAACCTGGCCTTGGGCACTGCCAGGGATGCAGGGGCAGCCACAGCTGCTCTGGGCACCCTGTGCCAGGGCCTTGCTGCCCTCACCTTAAAGATTCCATTATTTTGCTAAACAAAGACCTTTCCATGTTAAAAAAAAAAAAATCTGATCACTTTCAATTTCCTTTTTCTAGAAAGTTGCTTTTGACAAGGAAGAGTCTTCTCACATCAGGTAAGTGAGATGTAACAATTCCTAATTGTGTGTAAGCTTCCCTCTTCAAAACCATCTGAATTCCCACTGAGCACCGACAGCAGGAACTCTCAACTCCATCAGCATCTTGAAAAACAAGATACTTATTCAGGGCTCTAAGCAGAGATTTAACAACCTCTTAGGGACTCTCTTCTTTTAAAAAATAATTCAACCTGGCCCACTTAAAAAACTTTCTACGAAACTTGCCTCCTTTGGCATAAAGCAGCAGTGATTTAGTTGGCATTGTAAAGATTTACTATGCACTTTTCCTATCTTATTAGAACCAGTAATGGAATTCACTCTCTTGAATTGCTTTGGCTCTGAATGCACAGTGCTGAAGAGGATGACATCCAGAGGTTACATTCCTGTCTACCTTTCATTTCAGCTTTATAACTGGAGCAAGTAAATTTCCTTAAACCCTGTGGATTCTAAATCAAAGGAAAATGCATTTTTAATCTTGCTAGTATGAGAAACCTTAAGAATTCCACAGTAAGGTTATTAAACTACTTGATGATTAAAAGAAAATTAAAAGAAGAAAATTAAGAAATTGTAGGTAGATTTTTTTTAAAACAAAACTTGTTTTTTATGTAATTTATTAGTTTTGTTGCATGTTTATAAAACAAATTAAAAATAAATCCTCCAGTGAATGCCATGCAGCCCACAACCCTCCACAGAGCTGGATTTCTTGGCTGGGACAACGCAGCCTGACTCAAAATTCACACAAGAACACACAAAAAAATCACACAATTCACAAAAAAACCACAAGTCAGTGAAGAGACTCAGCACCATCGACAGGATGGAGCTGATCCCAAGCCAGGACAGGAAACTCGAAGGAAACAGCAGAGCTACCCTGTTTGTTGCCTTGAATATTTGTTTGGTGTTTTGGAATCCACTGACTGAAGCTGCGTGGCAGAACCCTGGCAGCCAGAGCCCGCTGCCAAGCTGTGTTATTTTGGTTGTACCAGAACTCCTGAAATAAACCCAAAACCTCCTGCGAGACTTTTGCGTTCGTGCCGCAGCCTCCTTGAACTCAGCCCATCCAAACACTCAGGACGAGCCTGGACTGCTCAGAAGAGCTGCTGCAGCCTTGGCTAGAAAGGCAATATTGTGCCAGGAACACGATGTGCCTGGTTCTCCTCACGCTTCACATCCATCCCACACCTCTGTGGCCCGGTGGATCCATCTCTGAATGACTCCAGCTTGGAAAAACAGGAAAATTCGACAGTTCTGCCCAAGGCAGAAGTCCCAAAGTTTGAATTTCTTTGAGTGGTCACCATGATTTATTGCCTCTCATTTAAACATCAACTGAAGGCCTCATCCATGGAGGCAATACTGTGCTAGGAACACGATGTGCCTGGTTCTCCTCACACTTCACATCCATCCCACACCTCTGTGGCCCGGTGGATCCATCTCTGAATGACTCCAGCTTGGAAAAATGGGAAATTCGACAGTTCTGCCCAAGGCAGAAGTCCCAAAGTTTGAATTTCTTTGAGTGGTCACCATGATTTATTGCCTCTCTTTTAAGCATAAACCGAAGGCCTCGTCCATCAGTCAACTGGACAGAAGCATCTTGGGTTCCACACCTCACCAGGGGTGCTTTGTTGGCTAAAATTTTCGCCAAAAATACACCTTTGGACCTAAAAAAAACAGGTCCAAAGAGACAAGGAGGGATGCAAAAAAGGAGCCTACGAGTTTGTGTCCATGAGGAGGGTTAACACAAACGCTCCCGATTGTTTCTGTTGTTTATGAATCTCGACCTTCAGAAGAGCTCTGAAATGTGCTGTCTCCTAAAGATGTTCCCCGCCGATATGACACACACTCTGCATTGTTTCTCTGCTCACAGGCATTAATATCCCAGAGGTAACCCACCCTGCTCCTAACGGCTGGTGACAGGTCCAATGGCTGAGCAAAAATCAGTTGGAGGAAAGGGAAGTCTTGTCGGAAACGAGATTAATCTTGTAACGAGTGTTCAGCCCTGATAACCCATCTGTGCAGAGAACTGCTTTAACTGGAGAGCAATTAACCTTCACCTGACAAGCTCTGTCCAACCGTTATAAACAACATTAAAGGCACAGGATCCCCCTCATTTTCCCCCCCTTGACGTAGACTAAACAATCGGATTCTGAATTCCATGAAAACAGCAGAGGTAACGATGCCTCAATGACAAATCGCGGGGAAATTTTTGAACAGGTAATGCCTGCATGGAAATAATGTGAAAAATGTCTCTGGCCACCACTTTGGTGAGTTGAGCTGATTAGTAAAAAGCAACAGTTTTGAGCGCTTCCAAGGGAATACCTGACGCATGAGGAAAGCTGCTGTGAGCACGCCAAAGATTAACAATAATAAAAATTTATGTGAGCAGATAAGAGCTAACTAAACCACGTCTGAGGAACATTGCTTTTAGGACAAAGTGTGCGTTTCCCCAGCACCCCTGTGAGCCCAAAGCCAAGGGGCAACTTCCTAAAGCTTTCTCACCCATGGCCTTGGGAAAGCCACTTGCCATAATCAGCCTCCAGCTTGCAGAACTCTCTGTAATATCTGGGGTTTTGAGCAGCCCTCCTGTCCCACAGCCAAGAAATCTCCAAGGGATGTGTTCACCACGGTCTCTGGAAGGGCCTGCAAATCCAGCCTGAGATTCCCAGCCTGTAAATCCAGCCTCAGATTCCTAGCCTGCAAATCCAGCCTGAGATTCCCAGCCTGTAAATCCAGCCTCAGATTCCTAGCCTGTAAATCCAACCTGAGATTCCCAGCCTGTAAGTCCAGCCTCAGATTCCCAGCCTGCAAATCCAGCCTGAGATTCCCAGCCTCAGTAAACCCAACCAGATTCTCAGATGCCAGACGCAGAGCACAACACGAATTCAGCGATCTGAGGAGATCCCTGAATGTGGGACTGCTCATCCCAGATGAAGAGGTGGGATACAAATGAAGCCACAACAGCAAAGAGCTTCTCAATTCTGCAGGGAGAGGCCAAAATACCTATCTCAGTCAGATGCAGCGGCAGAAACCTGGAAGGACTCCAGCAGAATCACTGGCAAAACACAGAAATTTTGGGCTGGACTCCTGAATAACTTGGGTGAAAGCCTGGCCCCAGTCAAGCCATACTGTTGACTTCATTTTGGCCAATTTCACTCCAAGTTTCATAAATCCTCATTCATCCTGTTCACGTGCCTGAAACAAATCACCCTGAAGTTATGACTAGCAATGGAGGTTTTCTGTCTTTATTTCCCTTCCCTTTGCTCTGAGCTTTCTCTTTTCTCTAGCAGAGGTTCAAACACACAGGTTAGTCATGATTTTATTTCCCAACACAGAGAGGCAAAATTTCAAAGTTTCAAAGTTCTGTTTCAGTCATTTTAGTTGAATATGTAGAGCACTGTAGATTACAAAAAATAGCCATGAATCTCTGAGATCTCCAGAAAATGCTCTGAACTATTTGTTGAAGAAGTCCACCACAAGTGCTACTGAAATGGGTATTTTACTTGGAGAAATGAGGAAAGGATTCAAGCAACAAGGAGTTTGAAGGTGGATGCTTGTTTTTCCTCTGACAGAATGACAGTGGATTTTGAAGCATCCTGATTCCCAGTATTATAAAATGCAGGGGCACTTTTCCTACCACTGCAGAGGAAAATGTTGATATTTCATAGTCCAAGATAACAGCATTGGTTTGAAATTTATTACAGCATCAGATGCATTGCACCAGGGCTTGAGTGTTTAAATAGCATCAGGTAGAGCACCACCTTTATATGAAACAAGAAGGACTTAGAGCTTTTCAGTGAATTAGATATTAACAGATAGGAAGTTCCTATTGAAAGCATTTCCTGTATTGGTAGTCCCTGATTTTGGCAGCTTATCTGGGTAGGAAATGAACGCAGGAAGTATCTGTCTACAGACCCTTTATCATCAAGGTAATTGCTGTGGCAGCATTTTGCTGTTTATCAAGGCAATAAACAGAGAGTCTAAAAAAAGATGTTTTTCAGCTCTGAAGAATGAGGTTTAAAAAAAAAACCAAACAAACTCCTGCAGTTATGCAAAACCTTCCACGTAGAATTAACGTGCTGCTCCTTGCTGTAATGAGGGATTTGTCCAACAAAGCATTTCCACCCTCCTGGGGGATTTTTTTCTCCATTTGTGGCACCATGTCTTTGTCTGCCACTCTCTCATCCCCGTTAAATCAGGCAGGTAGCTTTAAAAAGTCCTGCCACTTCCCGAAACAGAGGGATCCACCCCTTCCTGCAGGTATTTGCATACAGCCAGTCCCTGTCATCTGCTGGCAGCACACACCTTTGACTAAGCAAGCTCCTCTGCCAGGGTGACAAGGTCACGCCAGGCTGGTGACACCACTTCCACCCACGGCTGGAGACACACGCTGCAAATGAGCAGCACTGCGAGGGGGACACATCACATCCTAGGCATTCCTTCCACTCCCTGTTCCCAAAAGACCATTTCCCTGTCCACTCTGAGTCCCTCAGTCCAGCCCTTAAAAAAAAAAAAATTCACTCTTACTCATCATTCTTTTTTAACTTGTGATGTTCAATGTCATTCCTATGACAAATAATTGTCAATTCATTCATTTTACTTTGAAATAAATTTGATAATGATAATTACCAGAAGAGTTTGTACACAGCAGTTATTAAAAACCATCATGAAATTTATTTATCAACCACTAATATCTCTTTCCTGAAAGAAATGTCCAATCTTTGTGCACAGTAAAAATTGGTAACCCAGTGCCTTTCAGGGAGAAAGGTAACATTTGCAAGCCAAATCTCACCAGATTTCCTAAAATTTCTCCCTCTGTTCATGGTTATAAATTAATTTACAGGATTATACAGGAATAAATTGAGGGACACAGCATTCTCCAATCTCAGGCAGGCGTGGTTACAACATTTAAAACAACCCCTCCAACCACAAAGACACATCCACTCTTTAAGGAAAGGATGGATGCCTTTTTCACATGAGTTCTTCAAAGATTTCCAGTCTTTGTTGATGTTTTTGATGCAAAAATTTCTTCTGTAATATACAAATATATATATATATATATATGTAAAGGACTGCAGGGTAGCTGTATAATTACCTATCCAAAGAAATTAATTTTTCAAAGATGGATCTGATAAAAATCACAGTCAATTAATTAGTTACCCTGACAAGGTTTGGCACTGTTATATTTTCTACTGTATCACCCTTATTTTGCTAAAATTCATAATTCTAGTGATACAAAATCAAAGTTTCTCTTTTTTTCTCTCTTTTTTTTCCCCTGATTTTCCAGGTAATTCTCCTGCCTTGATTTGGAAACTTGCATTATAAAGGCTACTTCATCCTGAGTGAACAGCATTATGTATTTTTATTGAATTATAAAGCGCTGCTTGGAAAATAAATATCTTTTTTTTGGCATTCATATTTTGCAAAACAGCTTCTGTGTTTATCTTTCAGCAAGTCATTCTCCAAGAGCACTTGTTTCTTTGAACATTATTTCTGAAAGGCCTTTTGTAACACGGGGAACTTGCTGAAAAACATTTTGTTAAGGGATAATGTAGTTCTTGTTCAGGAAAAACAAACAAGCCAACAAACTCAGACAGTCAAACATACGCATTTTCCAGCTGTTGTTCCTTGCCTGGGGACTTAATTCTAGAAAGCAAAATCCTTATATTTCACTTCATTTTGGCATATGAAGACACAAAACCAAATTGAGTTAAATGACTGCTGATTAAAAGCAAAAGAAAACAACACAAAAATCCCCCCCAAAGTAACTTCTGCTCATTTCTGCCTGGAAATTGCACATTTGTATTGGAGTCAGAAATACTGCTCTACCTGGAAATAATTATAGCTCTGATTCTGTTGCCTTTATTGGGACAAAACCTTCATGGACTTGCTGGGAAGTTTGGATTAAGGGGTGGAGGATCAGGGGAAGTGCTTTAAGGCTCTGTTCTTGCCTGTGGTTCACCAGAGCACTCAGGTGTGTGCTCAGCTTTAAATGTGCAACACCACCAAAGCCAACAGAAGCATTTACAGGCTGAAAGTTAAATATGCCATTGGATCAGCTGCTAACTGAGATGAGAGGGAAGGAAAAAAAAAGATAATAATCTTTATAATTGTTCTAATGCAAGGAACAAAAGTACAAATTACTGTGTCAGCTCTGCTGGACTCAGTGCAGATGCAATCCTCTAAACAAAGCCTTAAACATTTCCACATGCCAAGAACAGATTGATTTCTTAACTGTTTCCAGCTTTCAGAAGCATTTGAGTGACTACTTGGAGTTTCTAAAGGAAAGTGAGGAAAAAGAAATGCTATAGAGACAGGCACAGAATAAGATTCCTCAAAAAAATTAATCTTGCCCTCTATATTCTGCTTTAATCAGTGCATCCACGCCCTCAGAAAGCCTCAGAAACCACAAAGATTCTCCTGTCCTTTATCACAGACTTTTGCTCCTTGAAATCATAGGTTCCATATGAATATCAGTTCAGAAAATAATAATGAAGCTTAGCTGTGAGCATATTTAGGTGTAAGTTAAAGTAAAGGAAATATCCACAAGTATAACCAACAACTCATTATAAAATCAACTTACTGAAGAGTTTTTTTAAGAATAAGCATAATGGCACTGGTAGGCAAAGAGAGAGACAGAGCAAGGCTTGAACATGGCAAGGAACTAGAATTCCAGTTGTACTTTTCTATTTAATGTTCTTTCCTCCACTACGGGATGGATAATGGGAAAAAACATCAAAATGACCTCCAGGATAACTATTTTTACTTCACCCCAAGGTAACACTTAAATAATTTTTGCTCCATTCTATTTAAAAAAAAAGCCAGAACACAAACAAAACACTGATGCCTAATTCAGATATGTTCTAAAACTGTATTTGCAGTGGTGTGACTAATAAATATAAATATTTGCATTTATTTGATAATGTTCAGCTTCAGTGCTCTGCACTGCTGTGCCACCACAGAGCTGTCAGACACCACCTGAGCCAGAGGGAAACCTGTCAGCACTGAAACCTTCACTCTAAGGAGACTTTTTCCACTTGAAAAGCCACATTTCATCCCTCAAAATGCCAAAAAATCATAACAGAGAGCTCAGCTGAATGGGCACCAGGTGTTGGGATGTGAAACACCAACCCAAAATCCTGGCTGGGGCAGCACCTTCTTGCACCACCTTCCTCTCCAGAGCTTCTTGCACTGATCTCTCCCCATCCAAGGGAGAGAGCCCTGGCCAGGGCAAGGATGGTCCAGTGGGGAAATCACGATTAATATTATTTATCCATGTCAGAGCCTGGGAAAAAGGTGCTGCTGCCTCCTCCTCCTCCTCCCCTTCAGGAGAAGCCTCCCAGCACGGCGTTTTCCCCTTCCCAGGGAAAAAGGAACAGGGGCACAGAAGGAGGGCACAGGATGAGGAGAGAGTGTAGGTTCTGGGAAGTGTCTGCCTGGTTATGAACAAATACAGAACCATTCACATCCTAATTCTGAAATTTAATGGCTCCACAGCTTTCCTAGATCCCAGAGATCCCAGATAAGGCTCTCCACCTTCCACAAGCAAACCGGGCTACCTGCTGCCAGCAGACAACACAAGCCATTAGATTAAATATTTGTATTATTAAATATATACAAATTTATATAACTGTTTAGCAAAAGCTAAACAAACACCTGCCTGGCCTTCAAATGGAATTTCTTTATTTCAGAAACCGTCTGGTTAAAAGACTTCTTTATCCACTCCCTACAGAAGAGGAATTGAAAATCTTTGGACTGTCTCATGTTAGAGCACATTTCCTGCACCTGAGTACAAAGCACCTGTCATTTCTTTCCAGTCATTTCACATTTTATTTATGCACTTGCATAAATGAAATTCTTGCTACAGCATGTAAGGCCTTCCCAGCACTCTGGGCAGCAAAATCTTCAACATTTTGGGTTGCCTGAGACCTCCTGGAAGATTCAAACTCCAGATGAGGAGAGAGACTTGGATATTTTTCCATTTTGTTAAGTATATTGCATTACCAGGCTATATAAAATAGCTCTCTAAGTGTAAGGTGGAGGTCAAGTAATAACAATTAGGTATCATTTAACAATCTTCTATTAAAATTCAGTCGTTACAAAACATAAAGGAAATAAATAATAGGAGTTACCTAACATGCGAACGGCATCCGATCTCGTGGGTGCCATTATTTTTGAAAACAAATTTCGTATCAATATTCTGATTAATAGAAGCAAACCCAGCATCAAAACCTCAGTGCACAGCCTTCCTTTTAGCCAAAACTTGACTGCCTGAAACTCAAGATTTTCATTAAGTGCCCGTTGTGTCCTGTGTGCCCTGAAATGCACGGCAAAACCAACGGGAACTCAGTTTCAGGAGCTGCTTAGCATTTAACAGATGCTGGCCAGCAATGCAGAGGAGAGTCAGATCTACATCTCTATGGATAGCCCCATGAAAACATCAGTGATTACAAAAACAAAAGGTTCATCAGACTTTTTAATCACGCTGCCCTCGGGCAAGACTGTCAGATGCCCAAAACCGTAACAAAAAGCATCAAATGATCTCTAAAATGTAAACACTGGAGCAGAATTTACTGAAAAATCCAACTGCAGCCCTACTTACCCAACGGCCAGGCTATTCCATATCCCTCATTAAATCTCTGACATAATTAGAAAAGTAGAATGAAATGAAACAGATAATGGCACAAAGAAAACAAATACCTCAGTCCTGCATCTGACAGTACCTTGATCCCAAACCTGATAAAACAACACCGAAGAGCCCTCCCTGCCCGAGGTCTTTATGTAAAATTAGTTTCATTATCACAAAGCATTTAATTACTTTCACATTCTGCAATTAATCACAGCTAGTGCTCTATTAGTAACTGCTGTTCAGAAAAACACAACCTAGACAGACAGATTTATTCAGCTTACTAAGTGACACAGCCCAAAAAAAACTCAGCAAAGCCATTCTTAAAAAAAAAAAAAACCAAACCAAAAACCCCAAAGCCAACAAACCATGCACTGAGATCAAGTTATGCACCAAGAAGAGATTTTTTATTGTCCAAAAAATTAAAACATAAAAAAGAACACACCCGTGAGATCTTCCCGCCACCCTTAAAATACCCTTCAGAAAGGTCCCGAGTTTAAGGTTAAGAGTTTCCAGAAAAGCACATAATTAACACCTGCATGAGAGAGAGAAGAGCTGGTGCCTCTCCTTCCCCGCTGGCTAAAATTTGTGTCCCCATCCGCAAGAGAAACATTTCAAAGTATCCAAAAGTTTAGTGCCCTTAGGAACCCGCTTTTTCCTTCCAGTGCACACCCTCTCCCCTCACGGCAGTCCACAAACACATCCAAGTTGTCCGAGGGATACCTACAAGAAATTTCAGAAGCTCTCACAAAAGGGCTTCGCCTATGCAATCCACATCACTGAACAGTGAATTTAAAAAACCCAATTTTTTTTCCGAGTTTGAAGTTTTTAAGCCTTGCGGATGGTTGGAGTAGGAAAAAGGAAATTTACTAGGCAGTACAAAGGAAATCTTGTTGTCCTCTATTGTGGCAGTGGGGGTGTTGCCCAATTCTAACTTATCTAGGTTGATAAAGGAAACCAAAGAACACGGCGGTGCGAAAAAAATTCCAACCAAAAAAAGGTACCCCCTCCTTACCTTAATAGTGCTTGCCATAATGTGATCAAGATTATTGATCGCTAATAATTGCTAATAATAATTATTGCTTCGCTCTGACCAGAAAGAAGTTTTGATGAGGTTGTTTAGAGCGGATGAGATTGTGCTAACTCTGGGAAATGAAGTCAGCCAATGGCAGGAAGAGGTTTCTATTGGTCCTGGCCACCGCAGCTCGAAGAAACAGGATATTTGGGAGTGAAGAGATAAGAGTCCTAAAACAATGTTGTTTTTCTTGATGATATGTGACTGATTTTTTTTTTTAAATTTTTGTTGGGTTTGGTTTTTTGTTTTTTTGGTTTTTTTTTTAAAGTCAATTGCCCATGGCCGGGTGGGCAGGTGTGATGTGATGTGCAGTAAGTGTGACAGGCCACTCCGAGGCAGGATGCAGATGTCAGATGGAATGGGCCAAATTCAGCAGTGGTTTGATGCAGGCTGTTCACTGGGGAATTGCTGATCCAGGGCCAAAACCAGGCTGGGTATAAATGGGTGTAACTCCAAATATGTTAATGAGGTCTGGCCCTGCTTACACCATGTCTATATTTGTCCATTAACCTCATTCCTGCATTCCTGAGCTATTGACACTTTCCAGCCTATCTGATTTAGCACTTTTTTCTCCTTAGAGAAGAAACAAATAGGTTGAAGACAATTTCTTCTTGATGTCTCTTTCTTACTGAGGAGAGGAAGTCACAAAAAGACATAAAACTTCAAAAGCTGATGCCTGAACACCATAAACAGTCTTAAATCTTCCATGTTCTTCCCTTAATTCACAGCTCTATCCATGCATGGAAATGAGATGGTTTCACTGGCAGTTCCCTTCCTGGTTAGAGTGTGATGGCCATTTTTTATTCAGTGTTATATTTTCATTTGTCCTTTTGGAGCACTTGGCAGTTGTGAGGCACCCCAGAATTCCCAGCTGTGCAAACAAAACATTGTCCCTGTCCCAGGCCTTTGTATAAGAGACCTGAACTTACAAAAAAAAATAATACATATAAAATAAAAGGCAAAGTGCTTCCACAGTGCTAGCCAGGTTATTCCACTCAGGACCCAGGGCACAACCCTTTCACACCTAAGGAGCCTCACAGTTTTCTCTGTTTTCATAAAAGATACAACTCCGGTGTCAAGAGATGCTGAGCTTTCAGCCTGAAGAGAAAAGCTTGAAAATACAGCCCGTAAAAATGGCAGGAAAAATTCGAACAAGTCAGAATTTATTAATTTTTTAAAAAAGCAATTTTAAAGAGCTGGCCCTACTCTAACAGGTTTATAATTTCTCCCTATGACAACACCCAACCACGGACAGGTTGCCTGGAAGATGATTCCAGCTGTAGTAAGGTCCTGCCCTCTGAGCAGGGGCTCTGGTACAATAAAAAGAACATGAAATAGTGAATGGCTCGTTGCAGCATTATTTAGTGGAAGCAGATGACCTCACCCTCTCCCAATGCTGCCTTCTCCTGCTCCTTAGGAAAAAAAAAAAGGAAATGGGAGCGTTGCTGTGTAGCTGGTGATGACTACTGGCATTCAACACGGAGTTTTTCCAAACAAATGCATGGCAAAACCAAAAGTTCTCTTTTCCGTTCACTTTTCCCCTCCTACCCTGACCCAAGGAAGGAGAAATGCATTTTTCCAGAGGTGCACACAGAGTCCCTCACTGATCTGTCCTGCAGGTGCTGCTCCATCTCCCCCAAAGCAGGGCAGAGCAAAGGCTCATCCACCCTCCCCTGCTGACGGGAATGGCCCTGCCAGATCCAGGAAATTCTCATTCCCAGGTGTCCCACGGGGATCACAGAGCTGGGAATCCCTGGATACAACAGTGACAGAGTCACTAAGGTGGGAAAGCGCTCCAAGATTATCAAATCCAATCTTTGGGACACAGGATCAACTCCCTGCACAAGATCAGCTTGGTTTTAGGGTTCACTTTAAGGAGCTCTGGTTTCTTGCACTGTAAAGATGATTTTTCATGTCTTCAGAGCAACCTGGAGTCAGCACTGCTATACAATATTTTATATTCTCCATTAGTTGGTTCATAGAGAAACGCAGTGTTGCACTGCTGAATGTGCTCTTGCAGTCTACATCCACCAAATCACAGTGCTCCTGCAGAGTAGGTAACTTTCCTATTTTCATTATAAACTGTATGAAAAGAAAGCAATTTATAGTAATTGTATTTCATGGGGATGTTGATTTCCTCCCTTTTCATCTCCAAACAATGAGCAAGACAGCCAAAAGATTAGAACCTTTCTCTTGAAATTTCAAAGCATTGTATAATGTTTCAGTTGGGTGACTTCCACTCCAGTTAAGCCCCTGATATTTTGGTTTTTCCTCCAATATATCAAGAGGTTGCAAGTATCAGTTCCAGCTCCCCAGTGGAGAGGATCTAACAAATTCATTCACAAGCAGTTTTTAGTAATGATTCTTCTCCATCCCACCTCCATATACACAAACCTCCTCTTGGTTTACACAGGGATTTTGGAAGCATAAGGAGCACTGCTGAGCTCTGTTATTATTATATAAGTTTTACAGAGCCCACAGCCCAGTAAGGATTTTGCCATTTTCAACTGGCACAGGTTCTGTGCCAAAGAATCCAGTGAAGTTTATTTGACTTTCAAACTAATACCCACAGGCAGATTTCTGAGTGCTTACGCCGAGGCCGATCCAATTGCAAGCAGAGCCTTGGGATTGTGAAGCAAGGAAAATATTGGGTTATCAAATCACCATCATCCAGTTGCAAAAGAAAAAGAGTACAAACACTTCTACTATTTTTCTCCTTTCTGATTTTTTTTCAAGGTTAAATAGAAAGAAAAAATGTTTTTGTTTTGTTAGGCAAGTCTGAGTTATTGCCTGAAACAATGCACTGTGAGTTTGAAAAACTTGGTCAACAAGCAGAATAAAACCACGGAAAAAAGTACTAAAAATCCCCACAAGTCACCTTATGCTCCCCTCTAATTTCTCTCTGAAGCTTGTCACCCCAATTTGTCCAGGCTCCTTTCAGCTGGAATATTCTCCTAGCTTCAGCCTGCATCTGGAAACGACAGAGCAGCAAAATTCCCCAGCATGTGTTAACACTGAACATGTGCTTAAGTGTCTTGATCAAAGCAGGGAGTTGCACATGCTTTAAAGTTACAGCTGTGCTTAAACTCTTTCCTGAACACCCTTAAACTCAGCTCGAAGTGCTTTCTACCTTTAGGACTCAAGAGTTCCCTCTTTAGAGAAGATATTTCCAAACTGGAAATGAAGGATCCAATCTATGCTAATCTAAGCCTGCTTAAACCAACAGGACCCTGGATAGACCTGAAGATTTGGTTTGATCATGAAACAAAAAGTGATCAGATTGAGTCCTAAAGATGAAATTCCAAATAAAAAAAAGTTGTTTTGCTTGCTGCATCCTTTCTAGGATGTACTGGAGATATGCTCAGTATGTATGTACTCACCTAAACACATAAAATGTGTTTTACATGTGTTCAGGTGAGAGAGACTTGTCACAAAGGCACGGAGTGACAGGACAAAGAGGGATGGCTTCAAACTGAGAGTGGGTTTGGATGGGCTCTTGGGAATCAGGAATTGTTCCCTGGCAGGGTGGGCAGGCCCTGGCACAGGGTGCCCAGAGCAGCTGTGGCTGCCCCTGCATCCCTGGCAGTGCCCAAGGCCAGGCTGGACACTGGGGCTGGAGCAGCCTGGGACAGTGGGAGGTGTCCCTGCCCATGGCATGGAATTAGAAGAACTTTAAGGTCCCTTCCAGCCCAAACCATTCCACAATTCTATGAAATATGAAGGAAACACTTTGCAATATTCCCACTGTAAACAGATCTGTAATCCTTCTTGCTGGGAGGTAAAGCAAGAACTCTGCTCTGACCAAGAGATTAGGGACACATTCTACTGTGGTAATAAAGTGACCTTCATCCCTGGAGCTGTACAAAAATCTTTGGGTGAATAGTTGGGAAACTGGACACTCATTCACCTTTACGTTGTGCTTGGTATGGGTACCTACAGTGTCTGCAGATGTGGGTATTAAAAGAAAGGACAAAGAAAGAGAAAAGAAGTGAGTTTTGTTCCTCTTGCCAACCTTCCAGCTAAAAAGGAGATTCTCCTCTAGGTAGAATCAGGCTACAAATTAAAAAAAGAAAAACCAAAACAACTGGAGCACAATTAAAGAACTAGCACTGCAATTTTTGGAAGCAGATTTTAGAAGTCCAAGCAAATTACTGCTACTTCATGGCACATGAAGACACACCTGTGAAGGCCCTAACCCTCTCAAAAAACTCAGCATTTTGCTTAAATGCAGCTCCCAACATCTGTTTGGCCATGTTCAGTTTGGTGTGTGAGGGTCAAGTACACTCTTACCAAGCCTTTCAGATGGATTGTCTCTCTTTAATTCCCAGTTTTGCACGGTCTCTGATGAAAACATCAGTGAATCTGCTCACAGAGGGGTAGAATCAAAGAAAGGTCTCACAATCAGGGTTTTAAAGATGAAGCAGAGAAACCAGGCACTCAGAACCGTGCCCAGGAGAGAAGAGAATTCCAGAACGTGCCCGAGGGACTGCAGGATCAGCAGCTAAGGGGTGATGGGCTCTGCTCCCAGAGCCCCTAGTCCCCTGACCCTGGGGATGTCCTGCCTCTGGAGCTGCTGCAGGGACTTCTTCCTTCCAGCACCAGGTCCTAGGGCACAGGACAAACCCCATCCTGGGAAAAACCAGGATCCAGCTCTGGGATGGGCTCCCACCCACCGACCCGTGGCTGGAAACGTGGAGGTCAGCTCCAGGAGGAAGGCACTTGAATTCCCCCCAAAATCCAACACCACGTGGAAGCCAGCAGCCCATAAAGCCACGTAGTTAAAATATTATTATATAAAACAATATATCACTACCCATCCACAGGGATGACACAGCTTGCATCTCACAAAAGGCACCTTTTCCTCCAGCACTGCTTTCAAGCTTTTGTGCCCCTCAATTCCCTCCCTGCCAGGCCTTGCAGCACAGAGGAGGAGCAGGGAAGTGTCCCCACGCCTCTCCTGTTGCCTGCCCTGTGGGCAGCCCTGTGGTCACTAGATGGTGCTCCCTGCCCCTGGAAAGGAGCATCCTCCACACCAGGCAAGAAACAGCTCCTTCCCAAGTCGGCACTGACATCTTTCAGTAAAGAGAATACTTAAAAAAGGATTTTTTCCTGCTGCTCTGGCTCCCCCCATCACTTTGCAGCCTGCATTCAGGGCTGGTTGTGCTTTGGGCATTTTCACTTTTCCTTCAGCTGCTCCAAACCATGTGGATCATCAATCCCCTCATGACTTTCCCCCACTCCCACCTTCCTTCCTCTCACAATGAATTCACCTGCTGGCACAACTGCAAACATGAGGGAGAACCTGATCTGGGGACACCTTTTTAATTTAACATTACTTCATTAAATAATAGCAGCCGAGAACGGGTTGTTTTCCCATGGAAAAAGCTTAACAGAAAAGAAACGCTGGAAGTTTTCGAAGTGAAAATTAAATTATTTCATTTGCCACTTCTTATCTGTGACCCAAGCCACTTCAAGATTTTACCAGCCAAAATATTTTTGGTGGCTACACCACCGTTTGCCCACCTTTTTCTGGAGACCAGCTACTCTACATAAAACAAACACCTCAGAGCTCGGAAATGAAACAGAAGCTCTGTTTAGATGACACTGGAATTATTTTCAATAATCAATGCATGTCCTTCATAACAGGGCAGTTATATTTGCAGATAGGGAATTGAGTTCCTCTCTGCTTGAGTGGGATTGACTTCATAAAGCTTTCAGGATTTTAAATGCAGGTGTCAGAACTACCCTAGTTCTCCAAGATTTCTGCAATTCCCAACACAACCACCTTCATGATTTTGTTCAGTCTCATGTACAACTGCTACTTGAAAAAGATGAGATGAATTTCACATTTAAAGTATTCCTCTTCTCTTCCTTACAAAGAGAACCTCTACTATTCCAAGTCTTTTAATAGCTCTGCTTATATGAGATGAATCTCACCTAAACTCTCCTTTCTTTCTTCCTTAATTTCCCACCTCTGAAATATCAACTTGTACCATCAAATGCAAAAGGGGTGCTGAGCAGATTGATTAATTAATTGATAAATGGAAGTGCACTGAATTTTTTGGCTTAAAGTTGCCACTTTATGAAAACCTATTTGGTTTATGTTTGATGCTAACTTAAAGCTGGTGAAGTGACAATGATAATGCAGGGCACAAAAATTAAAAAAAAATACCAACCAACCAACCAACAAAAACAAAAACAAACAAACAAACAAACAAACAAACAAAACCACACAAAAAAAAAAAAAACCCCAAAAAAAACCCAAAAAAAACCAAACAAACACAAAACAAAACAAAAAAAAACACAACACCGAGCCAAAATACTTTCAAAAAAGCAACTTCTCTGCAAGGAAAAAAGAAGCAACCTCAAGGGCAAAGGCCAACATTTTTCCTCACTTTCTTCCAAATGTTTTAGGTAATTTTAACTGAACTACACAGTGGTGTGAAGTGGTTATTGGACAGTGTCCTTCAAAGTCCTCTCATCCCTGGATTGATGGCCACTGCACACAGCAAATATTCCTGGAATATTGGATTTCTACCCCGTATTAGTGAGGCTGCTCCAAGATTTTCATCAAGAATGGAACCTATTAAAGTGTCTCTCACACTCTGCTGTTTGGGACTCTCTCGATATTGTACTTCTTTGTTAGTGGCTGTGAACAAGAAACAGATGTGGAGTATCTGTGTTTGAAACTCAGTGACCCTGAAAGACCAGGGCTAACCCGGACCATTCTGAAAAACTGAAATCTGCCACTCTCTGAGCACCTCGAGGTCCAAGCCCACACTCAGGGATAGCCCCATCCCCGCTCCAGCAGACACAAACAGAAACGCTCAGGACTGTGAAACACCTTTATGCTAATTATGAACTCAGGTGTGGTTTAATGTTTGAAAAAAAGCAAAAAAAAATTTGATTCCCCATTGATCTTTTTCCTCAGTGTCAATCAGTCTTTCTCCACTTAGCTGCCCTCCATCAAAGGGAAATTCTCTATTTTGCCATAAGATTCAAAATATTCATCAGAAATTAAGCATTTGGGAAGTGTGATGTTACATCTTCTACGAATATCCCCAAGACCAGGCTGTGTGATCCAAAAAGGATAAAATTCACACATTTCTGTAAGTGTCTGATATTTCTGTCTCTCTTAAGACCTGCCAATGCCATATGCCTTGTGAGGTAAAAAAAGGTTAAAAAAAAAAAAATCACTGCTAACTAACACTGCTTAGCTACATGGTTTTATAACAGTTACAAAATTTAATTAAAAATACTGATCACATTGGATCTGTAAGGCCTGGTGTCAAATGCCAACTATTCCAAACACACAAGAAATTCCATGTTAAGTCCTACCTGATCTGATTTCTGTATTTTCATACCTCAGTACGTCTAGAGAAAGACATTTCCAACAGCGTATAAGAAAATGAGATTATTATCTTTAAAGTGCTAAAGTGAAATCAAAGGACTTGGCAATGATTAACCAAAATATCTTCTCCTGGGGACTGCTCATTTACTTTAATGGATAAAAACTGTGGGCATTAAAAAAAAAAGAACACTGAATATAGTTAATTGCCAAGTTAAATCTAACTCAGCTTTTACAGACCTGAGATTTGTCATCATCATCACAACCCTTTTACCCATATCTAAAGCAATTTGTAGGTCACACGGTGTTTTAAGAAATAAATACAGAAGAACACAGTATCAAGAAATAAATATATATAAATGAAAATAAAGACAATGTCCTGCTTCCACCAACATGAATGGCAAAACTGCTTTTGCTGCAATGGGAGTAAAGTTTCAACCCACTGGGAATTCAAGAAAATGATACAATATCACAGTTTCCTGCAAACTGGAAATTCTGAGCTTCAGAGGGCTCTAAGTTAATTGTGTTAGAAGGCACCCAAAGCGCTGCCCAATAACAAAAAGTGAGCAGAAGTGCAAACAGGGAGGGAACCAATAATTGATAGGATTTAATGCATGATTTAAGGCTGGGGAAAGAATCCCTAAAGCCTTCTCCTACTGGGAGAGGCTTGCCAGACATGTGTGAAAAGCTTGCTGTAACATGTGTGTTGAATTACCTTGGTGGCCCGTGACTTTCCCAACAGGCCCTCACAATTAGCAGGGATCCAGCAGAACGGGAATTCAGTTCTGTATGCAGCATTATTCCATGGAATGGGGCACTGATTCTGACAGGATCTGTGTTTTGGCCCTAGAAAATGCCCAATGTTTCACAGCAGTCACCTGCATGGTGCGGCTGCGTCTCTGTTTTCAGCTGAAAGGTGGATTTTTAAATGTTCCTGTCTGGATATGACTTTGAATCACTTGATTTTACTCACTCTGGAATTAGCCCAGAATTTCTCAGGCTGCAGGATGGTGACTGGTCTAAAGAAGAGACTCGTGGTTAAAACATTTGGATCTAAATTCCTGCTGCATTTC
This sequence comes from Prinia subflava, assembly GCF_021018805.1. Taxonomy (NCBI): domain Eukaryota; kingdom Metazoa; phylum Chordata; class Aves; order Passeriformes; family Cisticolidae; genus Prinia; species Prinia subflava. The sequence continues at coordinate 104,794,162 of NC_086249.1, read as the reverse complement.
CCCAAAAGGAGCAGTGGAAATCTGGGCAGGATGTCCTTGAGGAAAGCTTGTCCCAGACTGTCTCTCTAGTCAGATTTGAGGATCTTGATGGACGGGTGATCCTCTTTTCCCCCATGAATTTGTAACCAGCATCCCACACAGTTCTGTTTTAGCAACCAAGACATGAGGAAAAGCTGAATAAAAGGGAGAAATTGGATTGTTCAAATCCCTGGAAGGGGAAAAGATTTGGGCTGAGCTCAGGGTGGCCTTGCAGGGCCTGAAGGAGCCCCAGGAAAGCTGCAGAGAGACAATTGCCAAGGGCTGCAGGGACAGGAGCCAGGGAATGGCTTCAGTCTGAAAAATGACAAGTTTAGGTGGGATATTGGGGAAAAATCCTTCCCTGGGAGGGTGGGCAGGCCCTGGCACAGGGTGCCCAGAGCAGCTGTGGCTGCCCCTGGATCCCTGGCAGTGCCCAAGGCCAGGTTGGACACTGGGGCTGGAGCAGCCTGGGACAGTGGGAGGTGTCCCTGCCATGGCAGGGGTGGCACTGGGTGGGCTTTAATGTCCCTTCCAAATCATTCTGGTTTGTAAGTGACAAGTAGGTTCTGATGGGAGGGCTGAAAAAATGTTATTCAGGCCATTGTCATTTTGTTCTTATGATCTGGCACTTCAGAAAAAAAAAAAAAAGAAAAAGAGAACAGGAAAGAAAAAAGAGAAAAATTTCCTTAGACTTTAAAGTAACCAAGATTTATGTTTTAGTGAAGTGGCAATATTTCATAGCTTTTCAGTTCCTAGGTTCAACAAAGGACACTGCTGGTACCTGTGATGTGTCAGTTGGTGACCATAACTGCTGGATTTCTTTTTAATAATCTCATTTTGGGTTTGAAAGTAACAGCACAGACATGAACTCCAGTCCTGCAAAGACTCACAGCTGTGTTATCTTTACAACACTATGTTCTCACTGAGTTCAGTGAAGACTACATAAAATAGAAGGAACAAATTTATGAATGTGGTTTCACAAGTATGGGACATTATTTTTTTAAATTTTCCCTTTTTATGAGATGTTTCATTGTAGCTGTTACTAAGCCCAGATATGTTCCTTCACACCCCACAGGCACAAATGATTGAAGGCACTGGTTTGTATGTCCACTGTGAGATTTATCAGTGCCATCAGAGCTTTAGGTGATTTAAACAGCAGGTGAAAAAAAATGCAGAAAAATTGCAGAAAACCTGAAGTTCCCTGCCTGATGTGGAATATCCACCTTCCACCCTGAGCTGCTGGCAGAAGTGAGAGCCAGGACTGCCTCAGGAGTTTCTCAGCAGATCAGCCTGTTTTAAAAGCCAACTAAACACAGGTATTTAGGCTGGCCAGGTGGTTTAACACCTGCACACTCAAACACAGAGCTCCTTCCCATCCAAGGTTCCAGACTTTCCAGGACCTCTCACCATTCTGCATCTCTTCCATCACAGATCAGTGAAACTGTATTTATTTATGGGCAATGCAGTTATTTACTAAAGAATGTGGTTTTGGGGACAGCTGAAGACATTTGTTAGCTCAGGATAAACTTGCTGGGTTGTTTTGGCCTGAATGAAAATAACAGGAGCCTTTGAAAACACCAGGCACTCCCTTGAGCTGGTATTTTTAAGTGGTTTCCACACTTGGTTTTCAGGGCACTTGTGAAAGCAAAGGAAGGAAAGAGGATGATTCTCCAAGTTTTCAAGGAGGGATCCCCCAGTCCTTTGCCCACAGTAGCCCAGGATGTGCTCTGGGGTCATCTGCATCCCTGAACTTCCAACACAGCAGTGCCAGGAGAGGATTCACCACTCAGTGCCTCCCTCCAGAGCTCAACCGCCTGCTTTCTCCTCAACTCTACTGCGAGAAGTGAGACAGGAGGAATTGCAAACACCAGAACTACAATATGACACCTTCTCAGAGGCATTTTCCTGAATCAGAACCTTCAATCCCAAACATACTCCGGGCCCTGCACATCGGCAGCTGCAGGTCTGGGCATCAGGGAAGCTTTATTTGCCATTGGAATATCAACAGCACACGGGAATAAAGTTATAAAGGAGTGCATTCCTCTCCAGGCTGTGTTTGTGCAGGCTTTGTTCAAGCCAAGCATGTGCAGAACCAAAGCATCTGCCAACATCTCAGGCAGGATCCAAGCAAGTCCATCGAGATGCTGCCAGCCACAGCTCTCTCCAGGAGGAAAGAATTTGGAGTGCCTTACTTGACACAGAACCACGTAACTGCAGAGTCAAAAATGAGAGTCAGTGGTTCTAGTCAACTGCCAAAAATTGGGGTATTTTTCTGGCTTGAGCTTCTAGTAGGAATGTAAAAAAAAAAAAAATGCAAGAAAGTTACAGCAAGGCTGATGTTACTCAGCTGTCATTCCAGAAATTGTCCTTAAAAAAAAAAAAATTGCAGGGGATAACAAATAAGATGATACGAGTCAGTTCAAGTAAGGTTGGAAAACACTGCTTTTTCAAGCTTCCTATACCAAACCACAGAACTCTGTGCACCACAAATATCCAAAACCATATGTGGTGATTTATGTTATTCATTTAAAGACTGTACAAAAGAACTCAAAACAATTGACTCTTCAATTACAAAGATGATTTTTGTGTGTTCAGCTCTTAACAAAATGTTCAGCTGCTACAGGTGAAGGTTCACTGGAGGGATTTTCTCACTCAGGTTGATTTTCTTGTTGAGTGGGGTGCCTTTTTTCCTGCACTTTTAAAAATTGTATTTATTTATTTATTTATTTATTTTAAGTTACTCAACCATTTTTGCATTGGAGCATCTCCAGATTAGAATTAATCTCATGCATTAAAGTACCTTATGGAAATGATACACATCAATTCTTGCTCCAGTCACCGTGTTATTTCAGGCTTCAATCACATGGAGATTCCCTGGGCAAGACGTGGAAAGAGCCTCCTGCCCCAAACATTTGGAATATCCAAGGGAGGAAATGCAGAGGGTACAGCAGGGCGACCAACATCTTTATGCAGTGGGTAAAATCAGGCTGCATAAACCAGACCATTAAGGATGGCACTGCACTGGGGGATGGTTTCTGAGGAGAACTGCTGACCAACGATATCAAAGCAGCAGACTGAAAGTGAAGGAAACTTGTGGTTTCTTTATGACTCGGGGATGAATTCTTTCATCAGATTAACCACTTCTGAGAGCATCCGGCGTGTCTGACACACTCGAGGGACAGCCAGGGCCCATTCTAAGGCAGTGCATGCAGGGGCTGACTCAGGAGAACATCCTTATTCAGGAAGGACATTTAATTTTAGATTTCTCTCTAAACAGATGCTCAAACCCCACTACGCTCGGTGAATTTTAAGTTTATCCTCAAAGCCAAGCACGCGCTTTGGGTACTTCCTGAATCCAAGATTGGTAGGTAAATGCAGCTAGAAATACATGGAACTACAGCAATCAGCGGAAGAAACAAAATTTTCAGATGGGGAGCTAATAAAATGTTAATTATTGTGCAGAAAATTTCCAGAAAATGAGGAGCGGGACCAGCAGAGAAGTGGTCTGCCAAGGTCCTGGGGGACCAGCACCAGTCCAGGTCCAGCCCTGGGAGGATTACAGCTGGGGGCATGGATAAAAGGAAAATCCATCTCTATTTCATAGGAGCCAGGCTCATAAATTAGAACTTTTTTCCTGGGAAATGCTCAAATTCAGTGCAGGTTTGGACGTGGAATCAAAGAATCATTAGGGCTGGGAAAAAATCTCCAGCATCAAGTCCAACCTTTGATTGAACACCACCCTGTCAGTAGAACTGAGTCCTCCAAAACTCTGAACTTCAAGTAATCAAGTGCACGTATTCAGAAAAAAACCTCCAAGCACTCCAATGGTAGAGCTGGAAATTCAGACAAACATTCAGGAAAGTAGACAAATTCATCAAAAATTGAATACGAAAACAGGAAATAGTCATTAGGGAATAAGTAATTAGAGAATAGCCTTAAGATGAAGGAGGGAAGGGTTAGATGGGATCTTGGGAATCAGGAATTGTTCCCTGGCAGGGTGGGCAGGCCCTGGCACAGGGTGCCCAGAGCAGCTGTGGCTGCCCCTGCATCCCTGGAAGTGCCCAAGGCCAGGCTGGACCCTGGGGCTGGAGCAGCCTGGGACAGTGGGAGGTGTCCCTGCCATGGCAGGGGTGGCACTGGGTGGGCTTTGAGGTCCCTTCCAACCCAACGCATTCTGGGATTCTATGACTTATGGTATCTCAAACATCCAACAAGCCAAAAAATCCCCCCAAAACACCAAAACAGAAGTGTGTACCCTAAAAGGGTCACTTCAGATTTCTCTTGCTCTCAATGACAATTTGGGCTGCAGAGAACCAACATCCACCCCTGACAGTGTGAGCAGAAACACTGAGAGGGCCCTCCAAGCTGTGTCAGGGCTCTCTGTGGGTTGTCCCAACCCAAGTGAAAATGAGGCCACCCAGGTGAGCACAAAAGCAAAATTTATCCTCCACCAGCTCCACACCGGAGCTGTTATCGACCCTCTGTATTTGGTGAAATTTGTGACAGCTTTGTAACCCAATCTAATAATAGGAAACCAAATATTCTACAGGGTGTTGATCTTCTTGTGAGGCTCAACTTTCATGAACATCAATTGCAGAGAAAGGGTGCTCCAACTTTGTTCTCAGCTTCAGGGGCCTCCCAGAGCTTTGCTTCATGGAATAATTACAAAGTGCAAAGGTATTTGCCAGGAGAAGTTGATGCTGTTTTCTATCAAGGGAAATCAAGTCAGACAATAATTAAGAAATGATCACACTTTTCTTCTTCAAGCAAGCAGGAAAATGTCTCTGGTCAGCCAAGAGATCCAATAAGTGGAGGAAAAGCACTTTTTCAAGGTTTTGGAGAAACACAACAGGATTTTCTGGCAAAGAAGGAAAACTGGTGGTCAGCAAATTATTCGGGGAAATAATCATGGAAACGAGTAAAATTTATTTTAAAGCATTTGCTAGTGGGAAAGAATATTTCTGTGCTGGCACAAGGATATAAACATTTGTGAAAAACTTAGGGCAAATTTAATGGAGGACAGCTCAAGAGTAAATGTTTTGAAGAAAACACTGTTGGAGGAGGTAGCTTTTTGTATTACAATCTCCATTTCATTCAACCTCCAGGAAAGGTCATTGATTTAATCAAAAGCTCTTTTTCCCCCTTTGGTCAGACTCCCAAATGCACATACCATCAAGATCTGGTGCACAGAAATAATTTGAAGCAAATCTTCTAAAAAAGGTTTTGAAGATGCCTGCCAGTAGAACATTGTGCCTCACAGCTATAATATCAGAAAAAAAAAGCCATTCCATTTAAATTAATATATTTGGCCAGACAGCTATATTAAAATTCTTGTTGTTTTTTCACTTATAATGGTAGCCTGTGGTATGACTAGCCCCCCTCAAAAATCTGTGTAGTTATTGCCTTTCTCTTGCCTAGGGTGCATCAGATGTTTTCGATTTGGACGATCTGCGTTGCGCTACCTCATTAAAACAAACATTTATGCAAAACAAAGGCCGCCTGTCACAGGGCAGGGCTGGGGAGCCAGTTCTGAAGGGGCTGCAGCCTTGCAAGAAGCATCCTTCAAAGCAGAATGTCCACAGACCCGGCCCCGTTTCTGCTGAACCTTTGTGGGCGACGCCGGCCGCGCACGGTGCCCCCGCCAACGGGGAGGCTTCAGGAGCGCTGAAGGGGCACGGATAAAAGAAAAATCGGCTGTGGAGCAGGGAAGTGTCTGCTGGTAGGATGGAGAAGGTTCCTCCTGCCCCTGTCAGAGCAGCAGCCGTGCCCTGAGGAGCTGGAGGTGCTGGACAGCTCCGCTTCTCTGGGGCCACTGCCCCGGGACAGCCCTGCCCTCATCCCAAAGGCGTCCCAGGCCTGCAGGTGGGAAAAACCCAGGGAAAAATCAACTCCCAGAGCATCTGTGCAGGGAATCAGGAGGGTGTGTTCTGAAGGAACTGTGCTTTCCCGGGTCCTTGGCAGCAACTGCTTTCAGCTGAGGTGATTTTCCCCCTCAAAAAAATGTCTGGTTCCCTCACTGGAGGAAACCAGAAAGAAGAGGAGGAAACTCCCTCACTTCAAAAAAAGGACATATTGACTCCTTCACTTCAAGAAAAAGGACACTGAGGGGGTAGAGCGTGTCCTGAGAAGGGAATGGAGCAGAGGAAGGGGCTGAAACAGAAATCTGATGAGGAGAAGATGAGGGAGCTGGGAAAGGGCTGAGGCTGGAGAAAAGGAGGCTCAGGGGGGACCTTGTGGCTCTGCACAAGTCCCTGACAGGAGGGAAAAGGGAAAAATGAGAGGAAATGGCCTCAAATTGCACCAGGGGAGGCTCAGGCTGGAGATTGGAAAGGAAATTTCCCTGGCAGAGTGGTCAGGCCTTGGGCTGAGCTGCCCAGGGAGGTTTGCAGTCACTGTCTGTGGGAGTGCTCAGGAGGAGTCTGGAGGTGGCCCCTGGGGACAGGGTTTGGGGGATGCTGGTGGGGCTGGGGTGGCACTGGGTGATCCTGAGGGGCTCTTCCCACCTTGATGATTCTGTGCTTGTCTCAAAAGAGGTGTGGCTAAACAGTTTAAATGCCGACATTACAGATGTCTAAAGGCAGATGAAATGAAACCTAACAAAAGACCCCTAAGATATATGAATCTGTGTATACATTTTCTTTAAAAAAGCAAACAAACAAAAAACAACAACAACAACAACAAAAAAACCCTCAAAAACAAACAAACAAACAAAAACCCTCAAGTGCCAAGGTTAATGCTTTTCATCCAAATCTCCCAACTGTTTATATATCAAACTACACCACTACTAATATAACCAAATTTACCCATGATGGATTTTGGAAGGTCGTAAAGATGTTGAATCACCACAGAACCTTGGTGATTATCATGGTTTTGTATAATGTATCCCTCACATTAATGCTTTATCATTATATGTCAAAGTACAGTAATCAATGCAGGTAAATATTTGCATATTTTTAAAAAATCCATTTGGCATTTCTGACACTTCACAAGCTCATTTTTAATCACTTATCTTCAAGAGTCAATAAACACTGCTAGTAAAAATTCAGGAGAATTTTCTACAAACTCCCTTAAAATGTAGCACAATTAGTGACTGTATTTATCACTCCATACAAAAAACAAATTACCAGCCTGTGTGCTACCTGAGCCTTTCAAAATAAGTATGGTAAATCCATATATTGTACAGTTGTAAAAAAGTAAATATTTTTAGTTTTTGATGTGGCACATTTTGAAGTGACTGACATGAAATTATGGCAAGGCTGTGATGCTTTGGAGGCTGAGGATACAAGTGACTTTTCACTGAGAATTTATTTGTGGCAGTTCTGCACAGAATGATTCCAGTGGAAAATAAGCCCTGCTGGATTTGTCTCTGGCCCACAGCTTGGACAATTTCAATCCCTTAACAAAATATACTACAGGAAATGCAGGGAGCTCACCAGTCCTACAGTTTGACTACAAGTTTTTAAATCAACTTAGTGAATTCAGGCTGGGGCTTGCTCAGGCTGTGAATGGATTGATGCAATGTGTGAATTACTTCAAAATAATATCTGTACAAATACGTAGAAAACTACATGTTCAGGGATAACTATGGAAGAAAAAAATAGTATTTAGGACTTTAAAAGTTTGTTAAAATATACTCAAACACTTGGCCTTAAGAGCTCTACTCATCAGTTTATCTTGTCATCTCCCTCTGGATGACTCTACTATCTTTTTTTTTTTTTTTTCTAATAGGCTAATTATGTTTAGAAGTGAGTATTTAATTTCCTTTTACCAAGCTAGCAACTTGACTTTTAAAAATACATGCTATTATCTTGCACTGAAGCCTGCCAAAATAAAACAGCAAGGAGTGATGCAGTTCATCACCAATAGAAGTATATACAGAGAGCTGAAAAAAAGAGGGTGAGGGTTAAATCCTGTCTCTGTTAAAGCCAGGGGAGGTTTATCACTGTCTTCCTCAGAGCCTGCGCTTCATCCCAGCTACTCATAACACTTTTCATATTTGATAGGGGACAATTTAAAGTGATAAATAGCAGCCAAACTGCACGTGTGTGTGAGGAGGGGAAGATTTCGAAACAGCCTCAGTGTTGAAACTCTACTACTTCTGTCAGTTTGGAAAATTTTTGGCCTACCAGGCTAAATCTGAGTTTAAGCAGGGGAAATATTTCTGTTTATGCTGGTTATCTGAAAGCTCCAGGCTGGTCAGACTGGCTCCTTCTGGAGTCACCTACTTGGATGTGAAGTTCAGGCTTGCCCAGATTTTAGAAGGGGCCACCAACATTCACTCAGAAAATGAAGTTACTTCTATTAATGTGTCTGTGTATCAGTTTAAGATCTAGTTTCAGGCAGAAAAAAGAGGTCTCACACAGCTCTCAAAAAATTATGCTTTTTCCTCATTTCCCATTGGTAAAACTTTACTGCAAAGTCCTGAACCAGAAGCCACATTCACAATATCTCTAGCTCTATCCATCAGGAATGTGCTGCAAAATTTCACCCTTGAGACCCATTGATGCTGAACCAACCATCATCATCATCATCAAGGTGGGAAGAGGCTTTCAGCATCCACTTCCAGCTCTCAAGGTTATTCCCCTACATTACTTCAATTTTATTCCATTCAGAGGGTGGAACTCTTCAAAGCAGGGAAGTTTAGTATCTTCCACTGCTTTCCTGATAATGGGTTATTAACACCTTTGAAATAGCAATTTCATATCCTCAGTCTCTTTAAAGGATTTGTAATTTTTTTCTTCTTAAAACAAACAAACAAATGAAAACCACAAAACCAAGAACAAAACCAAAGCTTTAAAGATATTTCTTAGAGTTTTGCTCTCAAATATAAATAGACAGATTGGATAAGAAAATATGTTTATGCTTTGGAGTAAAGGAGCCAACAGACTTTGAGGATGGATTTCTACTGATTTGCTACCTGAAAATAAAAGTCATTAAAATGCAGGCTGACAGCAATGAAAGTTATGTAATTACAGATTCCTTCCTTTCTTTAAAGCACCTCTCCCTTCAAAAAATGTTTCCTCTGCTCCGTCAAGTGAAATATTTCAGGAAACTCCCTCATAGCTTATCTCTGGAAGAGGGAGGAATATGATGTGTGGGTTCTGCCCACATGTGTGAAACCGATCCTTGTCTCCCACATCCAAGGCAATTTTTAGCCAAAATTGTTTGCTGGCCCAGAGGGAATAATGGTTTCACGTTAAAGCCACATGCAGAGCAAGTCAGAGAGAAGAGATGCTACCCCCTGTCAAGCCTCTCAGATGTCTGGCTCTAAAAATACTTTCCTTGTGTTTGCCATGCCAAAACCAGTAATATTAACAGTGCTGCTATTACAGCCAGCGCTTCCAAAACTGCCTCCTCATTAAAGTCTCTCATCCAAAACAATTTAAATGCTCTATATCTGAACCACATGAAAGTCTGTAACAGTGGGGACAGGCGTTATCTGAGCCTCACCCAGCCTGGTTTGCTCATCACGAGCTAGTAAAGCATCTGAAATCACAGGCCCACTGTCCAGTTTCCTGGAAAAATGCTGTCAGCCACACACTCTGTCTTGCACAGCTCCACCCAGGCTCTCACAGCCCTCATTTTTATCGTGTTTTTTCAGAAAAACCCAGCTGACGCTGTGGGAAGTCCTGCAGCACTAGATCCCAGTGTTCCCATTAAACCTGTCTTCAAGAGCCTCTACTTAAGGCATGCGCTTATAAGATCAGGAGAATTTGCACCCTTTAAAGACAAAACTAATCATTTTAGAGCTGCTGGTTCATTTCTTCAGTTTGAGATTTCCCTCTGCTGTGAAAGGCAATGGCTGCCACCCTACAGCTCTGACTCAGACATCCCACAGATTTTGAGAGGGGCATGAGGAGAGAAATTCCTTTCAGAAACTTTCACATAGGAAAATTATTAACTTGGTTTATCTTAAATGATGTCAGGAAGCTTTATCTCTAGCACTGGGCGTCCAACAGGGTGTCAAGAGGATGCAGATTTTCTTAGTGGTGCCAAGCAATGGCACCAGAGGAACGGGCAGGGATTGATGTCCAGGAATTGCCCCTGCAAAGGAGGCACAATTTCTGCCCTGGGCAGTGCCCAAGCCATGAACAGGGCTCAGAGAGGCTGGGGAGTCTCTTCACTGGGGATATTACAGAGCCCTCTGGACACAACCCTGTGCCCTGGGATGGTATTGTTTACCTCAGAAAATTTTCTGGTGTTTCTTTGTTTTTAACGTCTGCATCTATGTGGCAGCTCTTTCCCTGATAAATTCATCCTCCTCAAGAATGCACGAAGTGAGAAAATATTTCTGCCTCCTCTGCTGGCCAGGTGCCATCTCCCCACTGCACAGCAGGTGACTGAATCAGAGGGAGAACTCAGCATGGAAGAGGCAACTGGCAGAGATGTGTATCTGTCTGAAGATCAACAGCTGAGGAGAGGAAAGAGGAGAGGAAAAGAGGCTGAGGGCACTGGGTCTGTCCAGCTGGAGCAGAGGACACTGAGGTCAGAGCTCCCCAGGGACTGCAGCTCTTCCCAAGGGACAGCTCCAATCTCTGCTCCTGGGTGTCTGGGGCTGCAATACAAGATGTAACCAAAGGTGTGTATTCTACTGCCAGCTGTTGAAACTGGATGGGGAGGTGTTTTTCTTTATCCCTTCCAGGACCCATCCTCCCTCCAGGGGATCTCTGCTGTCCATGGGCCATCGAGGCTCCCTGCAGGGCTGATCCAATTCCATCATCCATGGGAGATGCTGCACCCAGGGGAGGAGCCCAGCATTCCCACCTGGATAAACCCTGGCATTCAGAGCCCAGCACAGCCTGTGTGCTCTGCATTCCCACCTGGATAAACCCTGGCATTCAGAGCCCAGCACAGCCTGTGTGCACTGCATTCCCACCTGGATAAACCCTGGCATTCAGAGCCCAGCACAGCCTGTGTGCACTGCATTCCCACCTGGATAAACCCTGGCATTCAGAGCCCAGCACAGCCTGTGTGCACTGCATTCCCACCTGGATAAACCCTGGCATTCAGAGCCCAGCACAGCCTGTGTGCACTGCATTCCCACCTGGATAAACCCTGGCATTCAGAGCCCAGCACAGCCTGTGTGCTCTGCATTCCCACCTGGATAAACCCTGGCATTCAGAGCCCAGCACAGCCTGTGTGCTCTGCATTCCCACCTGGATAAACCCTGGCATTCAGAGCCCAGCACAGCCTGTGTGCTCTGCATTCCCACCTGGATAAACCCTGGGATCCAGAGCCCAGCACAGCCTGTGTGCACTGCATTCCCACCTGGATAAACCCTGGCATTCAGAGCCCAGCACAGCCTGTGTGCTCTGCATTCCCACCTGGATAAACCCTGGCATTCAGAGCCCAGCACAGCCTGTGTGCTCTGCATTCCCACCTGGATAAACCCTGGCATTCAGAGCCCAGCACAGCCTGTGTGCTCTGCATTCCCAGAGGAAGGCTGGACCCATCTCACCCCACGGCACCTTCAGAGGAAACTGCCCCTGCTCCAGGATCATCTCTGCTCCCACAGAGCCACAGCTGCACTGCAGGAGGGCTGGACTGGACCTGACCAAGAGGGTGTCAGGTTGTGTTCTGACTCTGTCAGTGGTTTATTTTTTCATTTGTTTGCCTTTTTTGTACTACTACGTTTTTATTGTTAATATTCCTAGTAAAGAACTGTTATTCCTATTCCCATATCTTTGCCTGAGAACCCCTTAATTGCAAAATTATACTAATTCAGAGGGAGGGGGCTTCGACTGAACAGCTGCTTTAGGGATAAAAGCTGCAGTTCCTCATCATATGGTGCAAATGGCCAGGAATGAAGAATCTTCTTGTCAGGAAAAGCTGAAATCTGCCAGAGGCACAAGGATCCTAGCTAGGAATGATACCATCAGCATTGGTTGGAGGGTTCTGCACTTGGACCAATTTTAAAGGACATTTGCTGTCACAGAGAAAAAATAAAGATAAAATTATTTCATTTTTAGGAAGATCCAAGCAGACACAAAGTGTTAAAACATTTCACTGAGGTCCTAAAGAGACAGGATTAAATCTATTTTTAGAATTATATGTAATTCTACAAGTACTGGTAAAAGGAAAATTAACACAGGGAATTATGAGATTATTATTAATTAAGAAGGGAATTATGAAACTTTTAAAAAATCACAGTCCCATGAGAGACTTTTGCCCTCCTATCTCACACAGAAAACATAAAAAAAGGAGTAATTTGTAAATCAAAGATGCTAATCTCTATACCCCTGACACCTTTAACTGGGTGTCATCATCAAGACAGCCATTTGAAACATATTTGGTAGAGCTTTTATTCCATCTGATCCATGCTTATAAAGTTGGCATGCAGATTTTATTTTAAGGGAACTCTTCAAGGCTGTGAATGCACTTTTCCAGTAAAGAATCAAGAAGCAGCAATGTATGCAAATCCTTTAGAGAGATTATCTTTACCCTACCTTAGCTGTCCAAAAATCCAACATCTAGATTAAAATTGTCGCTAGGCTCCTTTGAAATCTATTTTAAAATGGGATTAAATACCCTCAGGATATGCCATTATTTCCATGAGCTCTGAAGACAGGTTTAGTTCCTAGAGTTAAGGGAGATGGATCTTGATCCCAAAGACATAAAGTCTCTTTTCAGTGATGCCTAGTGACAGAACGAGGAGCACTGGCCATAAACTAAAATTCCAGAAGTTCCCACTCAGCATAAGGAAGAATTTCTTTCCATGGAGGGGGCAGAGCTGCTCAGGGAGGTGATGGAGACATTCCAAACCCACCTGGACACCTTCCTGTGTCACCTGCTCCAGGTGACCCTGCCTTGGCAGGGGGTTGGAGTGGATGATCTCCAGCCATCCCTTCCAACCTCAAGTAATTTGGGGTTCTCTGACAGCCATGGCAGGGAATTTGGAGCACGGTTTCACAGGCTCAGGTGCTTATTTAGCGGTGGGTTTAGGCCAGACCCCAGAAAACAAGACATTGTCCACACCTTGGGTCACACCCATGCCTTGGCAGTCTCCTGGAAAGGAAAAGCTTCCTCAAGGGACAGAGCCCAAACTATTCTCCCATCCTGCAGTGAATGCCTGAGGCCGTGCCTGAAGGCACCGATGTGATGGAAAGATGCTCACATGGATTCCTCCTGCTCCATGCTGTTCTCCCAGGCCAGAGGGATCATCAGTCCCTCCCCAGTGCCCAGCACACATGCAAATGCCGGCATGGAAGCTGAGTAGAAACTTCACTGCCTGATACAACAACTTGCAGAGGCCACAACTAACCCCAACACTCCCTCAAAGCATTTTTCCAAGGACACCACCTCATGGTATGACCAGAGACCTTTACTGTCACAGTCACTGGACAAGTGACATTTCCTTGGCCAGGAGAGACCTATAAAGCTGATTTCTAATACATCAATGACCACCAGCTCCTCTGCATTTCATTTTTATATTTCATTTCTTTCTTTCTGGAATCTGCTCAGCCTGGAGAGGAGCCCCAGCGGAGAGGGGCCCTCAGCCCTTTGGGTCCCTGTGTGTCCTTGTGTGTCCCTGTGTCTGTCCCTGTGTGCAGGGAGGGCAGAGCAGCCCCAGGCTCTGCTCCAGGCCCAGCAATGGCCCCAGAGCCACAGGCAGGGGCTGAGCCCAGCAATTCCCCTGCACAGGGGCGCAGCTTCTGCCCTGGGCAGTGCCAGCCCTGAGCAGAGCCCAGAGGGGCTGGGGACTCCTCCCTGGGGACATTCCAGAGCCCTCTGGACACAGCCCTGTGCTCTGGCATGGCTCTGCTGGAGCAGGGAGGTGGCACCAGTGACCCACTGTGGTCTCTTTTACCCATTCTGTGATTCTGTGTGATTCTAATACAAATCAAACCTTAAACATTTTTACACCATCTGAGCAGCTCCAAAAGCTGATTATGGTATTAATTACCATCCCTGCCATTTGTCAGCCACTGCACCACATGGATCACTGCCTGGCCCAGACAGAATACAAGTGTACCACAAGCTTAGGAGTTTGTGCAGAAAAACTTTTAAGTAGGTTATCAAAGAGAAATGGTTGTCACAGGACGCAGGTTCGTATTTCACTCTAAATTAGAACCTGATAAGCAAAGAGCCAGAGAGCAGTTTTCAGCATGGGAGAAGATCAGTGCACTGTCTCAAAACTGCTTTTCAGTGTATTTAATTGCAGTGATAGTTATTCAGTGGCACAGATCTTTTTTACATTACTTTCTCAGATGGATTTGTCAGAGCGCAGCGCCTTCTGCGTGGCTCGGTGAAGCATTCTGTATTTCCTTCAGTTTATCCCGAATAACCTAAAAAATACACAGCCATGGATATAATCTCCAGTCTGATGGGGGTCCTGCTTCCTGCTTTCCAGCTCATTACCAAATGGATTAACCAACGCCAGATTTAGGATGCGATTTGAGACACCCTGCTTCTGATCTTGAGGGCCAGCCTGAAGAATTAGTTTTGACTATTTTTTTCATGGTTTTTCCTTGCTATTTTTTCTTGTTTCTTTCCTATCCATTTTAATGGCTGACCGAGTGTCACTTTTTCCTTTGACAAGAAAGCTTCTCGATCTGCTTTTTTTTAAATAAACCCCTTCTTTCAAATCTGCTTTTTTTGTGTGTGTGTATGCGACTTAAAAAATGTGCTACAACAAAGACTTCCAATTTTCCTTTGGAAAATATGTCCCATTTCATATGGTTGATGGAGGAGGTGTATTTATAACTTTGCCATTGTTTATTATTGCGACTGGTTAGGTGTTATTTTTGCCCTGCAGTAAGGCTTGGAGGTGTTTCCCAGCTCTGCTCTCATGTTTGTTTTTAGAAGTAAGTACAAAGACTGTCACTCTGAAGTTCCCCACTTCCCCTGAGTCCATACATTTGTGTTGTGAGCAGCTCAGGCACTTCATTCTTCAGGCCTTTCAAAACTCCTGGATTAATACCATTAGGTCTGGGTAACTTGTTGCTATTTAATTTATCAGTTTGTTCCAGCACCTCGTCTGTTGATCCTGGCAACAGAAGCAAAATGCTTTAAGGGCGCCTCTAGAGCAGATATCTAAAGAAAGTCACACACACATCCTTAAAAAAAAATCCTCCCTCCAGCAGCCAGAATTGGAGATTAGAGCCTGGTTCATGGATGTGAGCCACACCAAACCAAACGGGGGATCCAAATAACTCGGGTGTTTCTGCTGCAGAATGTATGGTACCACGTCAAGGTTCTTTATAATTAGCACAATCCATAACAGATTTGTTTTTCCTCCCAAGTAGTAAACACTCTCATGCTTTATTCAGCTGAGGTGGCTGCTGCTCTGCTCCCAGCTGTGTGTGTGTGCAGGCACACGTAGCCCAGAGACTGAGCACCAAGTGCTACAGCTGAGAGACAGACCTGGTCCACAGTGCAGAACCATGGAATTGCAGAATCGTTCACGTTGGGAAAGACCTCCAAAATCATCAAGCCCAACCTGTCACTGATCCCCACCTTGGCAAACTTGGCAAACACCCCACTGGGTGTCGTGTCCAGGTGTTCCTTGGGTCTCCACCAATTCCCTGGGCAGCCCCTGCCAAGGCCTGAGCTCCCTTTCCATGGGCAAATTCCTGCTGCTGCCCAAGCTGAGCCTCCCCTGGCCCAGCCTGAGGCCGTTCCCTCTCCTCCTGTCCCTGTTCCTGGAGCACAGCCCGACCCCCCTGGCTGTCCCCTCCTGTCAGGGACTTGTGCAGAGCCACAAGGTCCCCCCTGAGCCTCCTTTTCTCCAGCCTCAGCCCCTTCCCAGCTCCCTCAGGAATTCTCCAGCCCCTTCCCAGCTCCCTTCCCTGCCCTGGACACGCTCCAGCCCCTCCAGGGCTCTCCTGCAGGAGCCACAGCTGGGCACAGCCCTGGAGCACAGAGGGACAATCCCTGCCCTGCTCCTGCTGGACACACAATTCCTCACCCAGCCCAGGGGCCAGTGCCCTCCTGCCCCCCTGGGCACCCCTGGGCTCGTGTCCAGACCCTGTCACCAGCACTTCCAGGTCCAAACCCTGTTCCAGAAGAACTCTTGGTGACACAATCACCATCACTAAGGGGGTATCATCCCCTTATGCTCATTAATTCAACCCCAAAGAGTGGGCTCAGCGCTTCTGCCACTTCATTGCTCCAAAACTGTGGCAAGAAGAGCAAAAACTGAGGAACTGGCCAGGCCTGGACACCTCTGTTTACACGAAGCAGCCTGGAGACAGATGAAGCAGGGAGGGAGCTGACCTGGCAGCAGCCCCCAGCCCTCTCCCCCCATCCCAGCATCACCAGGGCTGCAATGGGATCCATGTGTGACCACCCCACGGCTGCACGGCGCTTCCTGTGCTCCCAGCCCCGCTGAAGAAATGACAGCATTTTATTTATAAATCTGCTGCCAGGGGCCTGCAAAGGCTGGGCTAATTCTGGACACCTGCAAGGTCCATTCAGGCAGCAGCCAGCTGGGAAAAGCAGCAGGAAAAGCTCTGGGAAAAGAGCAGTGCCAGCCCTGAAGATGGGAGTGTTGGGAGCAAGGAGAGCTGCTCCCTGCATTTTTTGAGACCAGACAAAAACCTCATTAAATTTGGGGTTTGTTTGAGCTGTGTGAGCACAGCCCATGGTGGGGAGGCTGCAGGTCACACTGCCCAGGCATGACATGGTGAGCAACTCCCAGGCTCCACAAAAACTCTGGGATTTGGTTCCTTTCTACCTTGAGCACATTAAACCAAGCACAGCCAAAAACAAAGGTGGGGGAGGATCCAATCTGTGCTACAGCAAACCAACAGAAATGCTTTCCCCAAAGCCTGCCTGGTAGATTTAATATGACTGGGTTTTGGAGGCTATCTATCATTTTTGCTTGGCATGAATATAAATCCAAAAATCCCTTGATCCCAAGAAGGCACTGAGGAGACTCAGTAAAGATTTCAGAAGGGATGTGCTCCTTAACTTGGAAAGTTGGCAGATGATTTCATTTCGCGAGCAAATTTGACAGTGCCGTAGGAATTTTCCAAAATCAAAGAGCCCTTTCATAGGCTTCCCTACCCAATACCCAATCCAGTGTCTAAGAATAACATTCAGCCCTCATTAATTAATGATATCAGTCCGAATAATGTCAGATTGCCTCAGAGGCCTTGCCGGGAGGGATGAATCACACCCGGCCGGCTCCAAGGCTCTCCCTCTGACAAACCCCAGTGTGTGATGACAGAAAGCTCAGCCTGGAAAGCTCTCACCCACGGAGCCCCAGCAGCCCTCACCCCGTCCAAGGTGTGTGGGGCACACTTGGAGATGCCACCTGGCTGCATCAAGACGGAAATTATTATTTTCACCCCGGTTAAATGGTGCTGCACCTTCCCATGTACTTTGTGTGGTGGGTGCAAGGAAGGACTGCAGAGGTCCACTCATTTTTGGGATTCCCAGCAGAGGCAAGATCGTATCCAACAGAAAATACCACTAAGAAATCTGTGATTCTGGCTTTTACCAAAACTACAAATGGAGATTTCTCACCGAAGCCCCACTCAGCTGATCCTATTCCAACTCGGGAAAAGGCACACCAGCTGTCTCTGTAAATGTACAATTTTACTGAAGCCATGATTATGTATGAAAACACCCAGTCTGCTTCCAGAGTGCTCTGTCCTAATATTGACATAAAATTGCCTCATTTCTATTTGCAACGTGATTGCAAATCCATGACTGGAGTTTTCATGCACCCACACTCCTGCAACAGCTGAAAGCAGTGACTCCATATCAGTCACGAAGGTGAAGTTTGGTAACATTTGTGTATCACCATCTTTTCACATCAGTGTTGCATCCCTGGGCCTCGTGAAAGATCTCCAGGCAAGAACAGCCACATTGTTTAGCGCATTCACATAAATATTTATCCATAAATATTTGAAGGATGTTCTCCCTTTCCCTTCACAATGGCCACGGCTGTCCAGGCACCAACCTTGGTGTCCCATGGAACACCCCTGTCCTGCCACGAGAGCTGAGCCCAGCTCAACCTAAACACGAGCTCAGCAGAAAGGCACACGTGGCCCTGGCTGTGGGATCCCGGTCACAGAGGTGAAGTGTCAGGCAGACAAAGCTGGGACTTGTCCATTTTTTTGTGCAGTGTTTGTTTATCCACCGCACATGTCGTGCCCGGTAACACGACGCCACCGGTTTCAGATTACAAATATAAATGCCATAAGTGATTTATTTTTTCTGCCGTGCCTGGGAAAGCAAATTTGGCGTTTTTTTAAAAAAAAGAATCTTAACTTGACGCTGATGTATTCTGATTGCCACTGCAAATATAGATGTTTTGGTTATGCACAAGCACCATTTTGATGTGACAGCCAAAACTCTCAGAGGGTTTGATTCGGAGAGATGGAGCCTTGAGAAAGATCCATCAGATTTCGGGACCCCCGCCACAAACAATTTTCAGTTCAGTAGGGCTGGTCTGAGAACAACTTTATTGTGCCTTTTACTCTGAGGCATGTTGGTTCTCAAAGCCACTGACAAGTTTCACACACAAACATCTGTGTTTGGAGGCGGCGCTGCCAAGCAAGCCTGTAAAAACCATTAAATCTAGAATTTGTTATTTCACTGCAGCATTCTGAAAAATCACACCGAGCTGCTGCATTTTGAAAAACCCGGAGACGTTCATTTCACCCCTGAAATGTGATTTCTTTGAAAATCCCTTTTTTCCTCCGCAGTCCCTGCCATAGGATCCACCCCAACATCTGGAGAGCAGAATCCAGGCTGACAGACTAATGCACATGTGGGGAGCAGTGTGTCTGCTCCTTTGCTGCTTCTCAGGACAGACACATTGTCTCCCTCTCCTTCTGCCTGTCCCCTCCTTTTCTTTTCCTTTTTCTTTTTTTTTTTTCCCTTCCTTTAATAAGACTCCACATGTCTTGCAGCTCTCTGCTGTGAATGTGACCAGGATGTGATATTGCCTTGCACCAACACACAACGTCTGGCTTAGGTGATACCAAGTTACTGCCCTGGCTTTGAATGCCTGCAAGGTTATTAACCAGCACATCTGGCTCTCTCCCTAGGAGGGTGAGTTCTGCAGTGCCCCAGGAATTTCTTTCATACACCACTTTTATTAGCTTTTCAAAAGAATACGGATTACCACTGGAAGGGAAGACTTAGGTCGTTTGCAAACAATATTGGTCGCCAACCTGCTTGCCATGTTTGAAAAGCAACAATAACCAAAACTTGTTATTTGATTTTCAGAAGTAATCTTCCTTCGTTTTAGTGCACTCTTACTGCTCCTGGTCTGTATTAATGAAAAAATGGCTGATGATTTGTAGCATTTAAAAAAAAAATGACATTACAAAGAGCCAGAAGGATAACTTAGTTTGGAAATGCAGCCCCCAAAACATTAATTTCTAATCCTATTTTTCCTGCAGACCTCACTCCATGATCACAGAAAGGGAAGAGAAATGTGTTTCAGGCTTAATCAAAAGAGAGAAGCGCACGTGTAGCTCCAGAGAGCAAATTTATCTCCTTTGCCCACACATGGAAGTTGCACAGGACGTGAAGTTTGAATGCACAAGTGATATTACTGTAATTTCCCATCTGGACATCCCTATTTCAGTAATGCCAGAGAGGCCTTTTCTGGTTTCATTTATGTCACTTCCGAAGCAGTTTAAGACAAACGGGAAAACTACAAAAAGAAAAAAATCCATATGGGGTTGTTACAGAGGGAGCTCCCCAGGGCTTTCCTTCTACCTGCCCAGCGAAGTTCAACATTCCTGGCCAAAGTTCTCCTGAAAAAAACTTGGGAAACACCTGCCCAGCTCCCTGCCTGCCCCCCAACCCACCTGGAATTCCATCTTCCCAGGAGAAACCTCCACCACCTGCCACTGCTGGGCACAGCTCAAGTGCAGTGCTCTCCACGCTGAACTAAGCAAGTCCAGAAAAAGAATTAAGCAACTCCAAAAAAACCCAATTTTGCTGGACTTGCTAATTAATCTCCTTTTGAAGCCATGTGAGGCCAGATTTTCGGGAGCTGTGGGCACTCAGCAGCTCCCATTGTTCCAAGTGGGAGTTGTTTGGCACTCCCAGCTTTTGAAGGGCTGCTCCTTCACGTAGGTGTTTAAATGGGAACTCTGCTCTCCACTAACCTTTCGCAATTGCTTTTGGCCAGGCTGATGCTCCAGAAATATCCCACTGCAAGCAAAGAGCAGTGCGAGCGCTCACAGAAAAGTCTATTTTAAAACTGAGCATAAATAGCCCATACTCCTCCAGCCAGGGAAAAGAAACAACATTCTGTGATTTCCCCAACCAAGGGAGACAGCCAGGCAAAAAGTTCACAAACTCCAGTAAATTCATACAATGAAAACAAAACAAAGATTCCTAATTATGCAAATGAAAACAGTGAATGTTTTCAAGAATGTCACAACCTTACGTGGGGATTTCTGCCAAACAGAGCAAGAATTCAAATCCATCAGATAAAATCCTGATATCCAAAGAAAAGTCACGCCTGGTTGAAACTCTAACCAGAAACTCTATCATCAGATAAATTACAGCCAACAGAACATAAAGATCTTCTCACCTCCTCAGGTCTGAATCTTCTGAAAAGCCCACCTTGGCAGCCTTAGACTTGGCATTATTCAGTCAGCTCCAGCCTTGCAAAGAGCCACGACTCATTTGGTCCTCTAAGGCTGATGGAAATCCTTACAGGGATTTTTGTTGCGCCTGCCTATAAATTGCATTGTCTTCTTAAGGCTTCCTGTCCTGCAAACAGAGGCACCAGCACAGAGATTCAACTGGGATTGTTTTCCCCCTCTTCTGCTGCTTTTATTTAACACACAAAAAAAAAAGAAAGGGGGGGGGTGGGGGGGGGGAGAGAGAGAGAGAACTGGTAGAAGTTCCTAAGTTCCTTACAGGAGTTGGAAGAGGACATCTGCAGGCAATTTAACATGAGGGTTTGTTTCTGTGTCAGCTGGCAACCCCTGGATAACTCTGTCATGTAACTTATATGCTAAAACATGATGTAGGACAACCAGTGAGACTGGGTAAATATGGCAGCACATCAGTTTTATTTGATTAAGATTTATACTTTTTTGAAGGGAGCAGCTCTGCCATAAACTCTGAAAACAAATACAACCCTGGAGCTGTGACAGTGTCCCACTCTGATCTTCAAACCCACCTTCTGCTGCAGCCCAGGAAGAGAAAACAGGTTTTTTCAGGTGAAGGTGGGAATTTTTGCATTCTCTCCCAGTTCAGGAGTGATCTAGCTCATCCTCCTCTGCAGGTGACAGCAGCAGAATGGAAGGGCTTAAGAAAACAGGAGGCTGAGCCCACGGTTTGTGCCTCCCTGCCCATTCCAAAAGGCAGCTCAGGAGCACAGCCCAGTATCCAAAGGGAGCTCTGGAGATAACCCAGCTCCCCAAGTTCCCCCACCCCATGTGTTCAACTTCCTCCCAGCCAGAAGAATCTGGTCAAGTGAGGAAAGCTCATCTATCCTGGTTCCACTTGTGCTCTTACATCAGATCTTACGTATTTTGACATTTACAGCCACGCATTTGAACTGAGGCCCTGATTAGATTCAATTGGTAAAATTACCTTCATCCCCCTTCCTCTTTCTGTGTGCACACTTTGGTTTAGATTATTAGTAATTTAAAAATCAATCTTGCAGTTAAATGTTTAATGGCATAATTGCTCCTGTTGCCTAAATTTGTTTAGTTTGTGCTTTATTAGCATGTAATAACTGCAAGTGTATTTTCCTCTGTCTGATTTAATCACATCTCTGCCATGGCTGACATGCTGTGAGCTGGCTGGCTGCAGCTCTGGGACAGCTCTGGGGGAACTGGAGGGATTTTCTGAAGATTTCACTTAGGAGGCAGTGGCTCCCCTTCACTGAATCCTCAGCTGGCCTCCACTTGGGTTTTACACAAATTTTTTGTTCATCCCGAGTTCATTTTGAGGGCATTCTAGTCCAACTGTTGGGCAGGGGAGTTTTGTTGTCCCAGAGCTGGACACGTGTGCCAGCTGTGTCACACAGGATGGTCAGGCTGGAAGGGACCACAGTGGGTCACTGGTGCCACCTCCCTGCTCCAGCAGGGCCATCCCGGGGCACAGGGCTGTGTCCAGAGGGCTCTGGAATGTCTCCAGGGAGGAGTGCCCAGCCCCTCTGGGCTCTGCTCAGGGCTGGCACTGCCCAGGGCAGAAGCTGTGCCCCTGTGCAGGGGAATTGCTGGGCTCAGCCCCTGCCCGTGGCTCTGGGGCCATTGCTGGGCCTGGAGCAGAGCCTGGGGCTGCTCTGCCCTCCCTGCACACAGGGACAGACAGGGACAGACAGACAGACAGCGACAGACAGGGACCCCCAGGGCTGAGGGCCCCTCTCAGCTGAGGCTCCTCTCCAGGCTGAGCAGTCCATCCAACAAAGAGCTGAACACCAGTCCCATGTGCTTAATGTGACTTCACCAAATCCCCATGGACAGAGTGGAAAGATACAGGTGCTTGCCAAGGAAAATTAATCCCTTCCTAATATAAGCCTCCCTTTTTCTTTAAAAAGGGAATCCAGATATTGCCTAAAGTAATTGAATGGTTTGGGAAGGAAGGGACCTTTGAAGACCATCCAGTTCCAACCAGCCCTGCCATGGGCAGGGACATCTTCCACTATCCCAGCTGCTCCAAGCCCCGTCCAACCTGACCTTGAATATTTCCAAGAATTGGGCAGCCACAGCTTCTCTGGACTACCTGTGCCAGGATTTGTCCCATATTATTCACAGCCTGGACACGCCAAGTTTCTGGGATCTTGGGAAATCTCTCTATGTGACCACGTGAGTATGGACAGAAACCTGTGTCAGCCCACCCTGGAAGGCTCACAGCACACCTCACATTTACCTCCCTCCTTCCCAGTGTAATTTGAATTTGCAATAGCAGGTTACAGTGTCCCACCAAACATTTACTGCTGTTCAGGGAGGCGATAATGACTGCCAGCAAGTTTATCTCTTTGATCCGAGGCAATCACAGATGATATGGAATATACAACACACATGCCAAACACTCTTTTAAGCCTCAGCAGCAGGAGAAATTGATCCCTTCCATGTCACAAAAAAACCCCTCCAAAACACTGGAAGCAGAAGAAGCACAGTCCTAGAGATCTAGGAGAGTAGGGTTAGATGAGTAATTTAGAAGAAATTCCTCCCAGTGAGGTTGGGCAGGCCCTGGCACAGGGTGCCCAGAGCAGCTGTGGCTGCCCCTGCATCCCTGGCAGTGCCCAAGGCCAGGTTGGACACTGGGGCTGGAGCAGCCTGGGACAGTGGGAGGTGTCTCTGCCATGGCAGGGGTGGAATGAGATGGTTTTAAGGTCCCTTCCAACCCAAAACTTTCTGGAATTTTATATCTTACAGTAAAAGTCATCCATGTTAGTTAAATTTAAACATGCTGTAAATCTGGAGGGCAACATTTGGGGTTTACAGGTTATTAGGAAGCAAAAGCTGAATTTCTGAGGGGGATGTGGTAGTGAAGAAAGCACTGTAGAGTCTCTTGGGAACAGAACTCACTGGCAACACAGGATTTTAGGGGCAGTGGATTTAAGATTTTTAGAAGCAGTTTCCCTTTCTGTTCTTCAGGGTGAGGACAAGATACACTTTTTTGATATATAAACAAAATTTCACCAGGAAAACACACATTGCAAAGAACCAGTTTCTCTTTCTAATTAAAAATATATGGAAATACCCAAATATTCCCTGCTGACTTGAGTCAAGGAAGATTTCCCACAAGAATAATTGGAATTGTCTTGGTTAAGAACACTGGGAGTCTGAAAATATCCAACAGAACAACAGGGAAAGAATTATGGCAAATGATAAAATAGCAAGTTTGTGAAAGGTATCTAATCAAATGCCCATAACTGTTTATGAGGTAATGTCTGTATTAAGAGTCCAAAGAAGGGGATAAAACAACACATCAGCCAAAGATACTGCACCCCAAAGTCAACTTTGGGACACCAACAGGATTGGTGAAATAATCCAAAAGGGTCTTGAGGAGATAAGAACATGGGTAGGAAATAATGAAGTAAAAATTCAGATTTTATGAGGATGGGGCTTACAACAAATTGAAATATGAAATTTTCTTAAAAGGGAGGGAAGAGAGAGAGAAGGAACAGGGAGAGAGAGAGAGAGAGGAGAGGTTTGTTTTTGAACAGATGAAGCACACCACCAAGTCCAAGAGAATCATTTATCCCTGTCTGGGGCTGCTGGAGCAGCAGCTCCTGGAAAATGCCTTTCAGCCCTACCAGGCATTGCCAGAAGTGTAACAAAGTGGTCATTTATGACCACATTTGGGACCAAACCACCAGGACAGCTGAAAGCAGGGCTGGATGCAGAGGAGAGAGGAAAAGCTGCCTGATCCCCACCACTCAAAATGGACCCTGAGCAGAACTGATGTGCACATGCTGTGGGTGCTTGGCAACTTCCCCTCAGCTCTCCCTATAACTCTCCTTCTTTAAGAAGGTGAGGAGGAGCAAAGTCAGTGTGAAATTAAGGAGTTTGAATCCATACAGGGTAGCTGAAATGAGGAAATGCCTCATAATGAGTCATGGGGATTCATCCCTCAGGAAAGGTGGAAAATGACCCATTGCTTGGGATATTTGTGGCCAGATGAAGGCAAAATACAAAATCCTGTGTATATTAGATGGTAATCTCTGACTTGCTGGGAGATAAATCTCCACACATCTTTAGCTTTTGCTCTGCAGATCTGTGTGAGGATGGTCCAGGGCAGGTGGTTTCTGTGACCAGTTTTCAAGCAAGAAGGACACAGTTCTTTAGAGAGACCCAAGGCAGCCAGACTTTCTTGCACTCCTTTCCCTTCAGTAATCTCAATGAAGCCACACACAAAAATTAGAGCCTTGGAGGCACAAAACAGCACTGGACATTTGGGCTCGTGGATTCGGGCTTGTGGATTTGCTGACCCCACATGCCAGGGTGGGCAGGACTTTAGGAAAAGGACAAATATTTTGGCAGTGGGCTTGAGAGCCCTTTACAGGCTGAGATTTGGGAGCCCTCAGTCCCACTCCAGGCTCTAGAGCAGAGCAACAGGAACAGGATGAATCTTCTTTCTCAGTATCCCCAGAGTATAAGTTTAGTTTAGTTTAGTTTAGTTTAAACTGGTTTAGTTCCTGTTCCAGTTTGTCTCGTCTGTCCTTCTCAACTTCCTCTCATAGCTTCTCCCCACCCTCAGTTTCCCAAGACCATCCCATTTTATGATTTCTACCCATCACCAGTGGAAATGTCCAGACTTTTAACCATCTGGCAGACTGCAGAAATGAGATTTAAACACTTCTGACTCCATGCACCAAAGGGTTCGTGTAAAGCACATCTATCAGCAAGAGCTCCAAAAATGCATTTGGTACTCTTTAGTTTGCTCTTTCCTGCTTATGAAGAAGATAATTTTTGTTTAAAAATGGCCCCACTTAAGGAATTATCCATGCCATTAGTCCCTATAACAATAGAGATTAAAGCCTCTAGACCATCCCCTATCAAAATAACATACTCTTCTTTGAACATGTCATTAACACTGTTTTCCATCTGGTTGTTGGCAGCAATCTTGGATTTGCTCTGAATTGCTGAAAGTTCATCAATTATAGCACACAGAAGCCATTATCTCTCTTTTCCTTTAGCAAGGAGCTATTTGCTCAGGCAGACAGAAGAGGTAGAGTTCAAGAGCAAAGAAAAAAAAATCAAAAGCGGGAAGAATTTACTCACTGGAACTCTATGGCAATCATTTGGTTACCATCCAGAACTTTGGGCTGCTGAGAAGTGAATCACAATTTCTGCCTAGGAGGGGATTCTAGAGTTCAAATGCAGTAGTGATTCTGGCATTATTACAGGTAACTGATGTGTGCTGACACAGGAGGGGAAAGCAAATCTGAACCCTGGCAGTGTGGGAGCTCTGGATGAGCACGAGAGGGGAGGAGTGCCACCCACATCCACGGTGAACTCTCTTTATAAACTCACCCACGGTAAACTTTATTTTCTGAGGACACAGAGTAAGCTGTGGTGATCATTCAAACAAGATTTAGGGGCTGCAATCCAGCACAATTAGTAAGAAGAACAGTGAAACTCCAACTGGAGCTCCTGTCAGTACTAAAATAGGGCTTTTAAAGTTTCACCAGAATAATGAATGAAGTCCACAGTGAGAGGGAAGAAAAGGGGATGGAGCTACAACTGTTCAGCTGTGGGGGCTGCTGATACTAAAACCTCTTCATATCTATCATGAAGCAAGCATTTTATTCCAGAGAGCTGCCAGGCACCAGTCTGCAGCCCAGGGAACATCCAGGAGCTGCTTCACCTCCGTGCCCTGGGGCTAAAGGCACCTTCTCCCAGCCAGAGGCCACTGCAGGGCTTTTGCCCACGGGGTCACCACTGATTCACACCTGGAGGAGGGCTGGCTCACTGGCCAGCTGCCTTCAGGAGCAGTTCTGCCCTGTTTTCTGGAAGGGATGGGAGTGTGTTATCATCAGCTGGTGGCAGGCTGTGCTTGGGCACAGCTCCGTGCTCCACAGGGATCACCTCCTCACCCAGGCTGCAGTGGGCTCAGTTCCCTCCACGTGGGGCTCTGGGCTGAGCCCTTTGTGTCCTTGGCTCGGATTTCCATGCTCTCACTCCCAGCTGAGCTGCCCAAATATCACTCCATGAGCAATGAAAGAAGTGTTTTAGCCATGCAGAGAATCCACAAGGACCAGGCTTCTGGCTCAGGCAAGACCCCAAAAAGAGGTGGAGGTAAAAACCTGGCTATATCCTACTTATCCTGGAGGATAATAATAATAATTCTGTTATCCTTCCCTTCTTATCCCCCTGCCTGTTCAGACAGAGACTGTATTGTGCATACAAAACTCCCAGCATAACAAAGTCTTGGATCCTATTTAGACACTCTACAATTCCAGGAAAAATAACAGATTATATCAGACCCAGAATATACTCCTTAACAAATAACACCACTTAAAAAAAATCAGATTTACCCATAACACAACAGCTTAGGTACATCCAGCAGCATCTCTACATTGCCATGATTTGAAATCCAACATATTTCTTGCCCAACAAAGGAGTTCTGAGGTTTCATGATACTTCCAGTGACAATATGGGACGCTGTGCATGGAAATGTGGATTTGTCACCACAACCCAGGCAGAGAAATGTGAAATTCAGGAGTGGTTTTCAGAAATGGCTATGAAATAATTCTTTTATTTCTTCTAAGAAACCAGGTTTTCATTCACTGTAGTATCAGGAACAGCTTCCAGATTTGATAACCCAAAACTGACGGAGGCAACAACCTCAGTTACATCCACAGAACAAATGAGGTTTTACAGACACAGACCAGCTGAGCTTAGCTTGAAATGTTTGATGCCCTTGGAGAATTTTTTATCAAGAATGTCCTCTTTGATTAATCTGTCTGAGGTGTAAATTGTTCCCATTCTTCAGCTTCTGCAATGAAAAACCAGGGTGTGCCACCCACAAGCTGCTGCCACTCACCCACCCCTCAAAATCATCATCAATGAAGAGAAAAATCAGACCAACTAAATGTGAACAGACCAAATCTTCCACCAGCCTTTATTCAATGAAAATCACACCCATTATCCCAGGATAGACACCATTACTGATAAATACAGTAATTTTTTTTACGTACACCATGCCTTGGATTCTCCTCTCCCAGTGAGCCCTAAAGGAACAGTAGTAACTTGTTTTTTTTGAGAACTGGTTCCACAAAATCCCCACACAATGATGGCATGACCTGACTAAAGTCAAACAAATATTTGACCTTTTTTGAAACCAGAATTTAACCCTTAAAAAAATGCAAGGTTTATTTAAAGGTCAGTATTTACAAAGCATAAATCTCTAAAAACAAAATATGCAAATCTCAGGCAGCATTTCAGAGTTTTTCTGTGACTGTGGCTGTAAGAACTAGAATTTAATGACAACAAAACAACAAAAAGATTAAAGTGTGTGTAAATGACAGTCTTGCCTATACAAAGCCACAATTTTATCAATGTGAGGAGGTTTATTTCACTTCTCTTACAGGCACTCAATGTGTGAAGCTGCTCAAAGATCTGGGTCAAAATTCCCCATATTTTGCTGAACTGGAAATGAAAATCCAAAAACATCCATCCTTTTTCTCGTCCACATCAAATGTTCCTTTCCTTTGTGCTTGGACAAAACACAAGGTCGTGACTCAGGTCACACATCAGGGAGCCACAGATTCACCAGGTCAATGTCAGATGCTTCATTCGAGCTGAAAAAATGTAAAGCTCAATCTTTAGTATCACTGGAATGAAGCTGCCCAAACAAGGAGGACACACACTTTGAGGCTTTCCAAACATTCCCAAAATTGGACAGGATCTGCCTGGGTGCAGAATGGGTACTGATTTCAAAAGAGCACACACAAATCTCACATGATGCACGTGAAATCACCATTTCTTAAAAAAAGACATCTCTGAGTATTCATCTTGCCATATTCTTGCCTATTTTGCATTATTTTTCTGCACATGTTCAGGCAGATAACTTAAATCTTGAAATCTGCCAGATCTTAATAACCCAGACACTTCCCAGAAGGTGAATTTTCAAAGCTCCAGCTCTAAACGTGCATGGATGGGGCTGTGTCTGCTTGTTGAAGGATATAAAGAAACACCACCATGTGACAGAATACAGTTAATTGAACAAATCCTTATCAAGGATGAGTGTAATGAAGCCAGTTTGTCTCTTCTCATCATAACAGCAATAAGAGATCACAGAATACTAAAATCATGGAATGGGTTGGTTTGGAAGGGACCTGAAAGCCCATCCAGTGCCACCCCTGCCATGGCAGGGACACCTCCCACTGTCCCAGGCTGCTCCAGCCCCAGTGTCCAACCTGGCCTTGGGCACTGCCAGGGATCCAGGGGCAGCCACAGCCTGTGCCAGGGCCTGCCCACCCTGCCAGGAATGAATTTTTTCCTAATACCTTAACCTAAATTCCCTCTGGTGCCGTTTGAAGCCATTCCCCTTGTCCTGTCACTCCAGCTCCTGGTGAATTGTCCCTCTCTGGATTCCCTGTAGCCCCTTCAGACACTGGAAGGTGCTGTGAAGGCTCCACAAAACCTTCTCTTCTCCAGGCTGAGAAATCCCAGCCTTCTCATCCTGTCTGCACAGGGGAGGTGCTCCAGTCCCTTTCACCAACTTTGTGACCTCCTCTGGATTTGTCCCCATGTCCTCCTCATGCTGGGGGGCACCAGGGCTGTGATCAGGGCAGACAGACAAGCCCCCCACACCAAAGAGGCTTTCCCACACCCCCTGCACTTTATCCTGGCTTCTTTTTAAAGAAATGCAGCCATGTCCACTGTTAAAGTAAAATGACCCGAGCATCCGTGGCTGCTTTCCAAAGAATGTGTTTAGACCACAGCAGGCCCTGATGACATAAACAGAAATCAGAAGGATTTGAAGTGGAGCTGGCCAGCTTTCCTACCCCAAACACAGCATTGAAGTAATTGCCTTCCTCACACCCTTTTGCAATAAAACAGCAACTTTGGGGTGATGCTGTGCTGAGAACAGGCTCCTGCCATTCCCTTGAACACACCATTAGAGAGATTTTTATGCAGCCCTCTTGCTGTAATAAGATATTTTCAGACCCAGCCTTGCCCTCTCCCACTAACTCCTGTGGTTACAAAAACCTTCTTTGGGCACCAGTTTTGGCAGAAAGCACGGAACTGAGTTACTCTTTATGTTATTTCTGCTGCTGTGGGCATTTAAGTCAGCATGAAGAGGTACTAAATCCCCCTCACTGTTTTCAAATCTTACTGGTTGTAACCCCTGTGGACGCAAAAACTCAGTTTTTGGAGGGGAGGAGGATTTGTTTTTCTGCTCTTTTCATAAAAACAACTGGGGAGCAGAAGGCTGTGGAAGTGCTGGGTTTGGAAAACCTGGAGAGGGGGAAAGAACGAGCTCTCCCACTACTGCAACTCATCCTGGTGACTAAACACGACCCAAAAACAACAGAGGGGTAGAGAGAGAGAGAGATTCTTTCATTCACTGAGTTTTACAGAAGAAGGGAGTTGTTTAAAATAATATTTCATTTTTATTCTATGCTTCAGTTAAAAATAAGTTGTAAAGAGGAGCTTTTTCTCGAGAGAGCTGCTGACTAGTAGATGGCAGCCAGCTGAGGAGAAACGCCATGAAAGAAGTTGCAGAAAATATAACTTCAAAGAAAAACACACAGAAAGGCAGTCAGGAGGAATGAAAGAGTCCTTAAAAATCACCCAGTGCCACCCCTGCCATGGCAGGGACACCTCCCACTGTCCCAGGCTGCTCCAGCCCCAGTGTCCAACCTGGCCTTGGGCACTGCCAGGGATGCAGGGGCAGCCACAGCTGCTCTGGGCACCCTGTGCCAGGGCTGCCCACCCTCCCAGGGAGGGATTTCCCCCTGATATCCAACCTAAATTTCTCTTTTTTCAGTCTGAATCCATTACTATTTGTTCTATCACTCCAGTTCCTAATGAAATTTGTGTGCAATACCCCAAAATTACTTGTTCTCTGCAACAGCTACATCTGCCAGGTCTCACAGCTTCCAAGTCTTCCGTAAGGAAGGACAAGAAAACCACAGCAATAATAGTAACAATAATAATAATAATAATAGTCATAATATAGTAAAAACAAACACTTCCTCCTGAAACACAGCAAACTGGTTTTAAATTATTTTAAACATTGCATTAAGTATATGCAAGGAAGGCTTGTTTGGATCAGAATTTTTGAATTATGTTCATTTTCCTTCTGCAGCTGAATTTAATGTTTGCCACTGGATGTTGTGGAGCAAATTCAAGGACACAGAAATCCAGTATTATTCAAGGAGGTATATTTTATCAAACACACCAAATATTAAGGGATGATCAAGGAGGGTTAATTTTAGAAAGAGTTATCTTTAAAATATCCACGTGCTCCAGAGCAGATCACACAGGTGTCAGCAACAAAGGCTGCAGGGCTGACTCAGACAACAGCACGTAAATATTGAGGCATAAAAAAGACCTCATTGGGCAGAAGCACAATTTATAAACATGCAAGAAAAGCTGTGGTATGTGCACGTATTCTCTAATTTTATGGCTCTCCAAACATCTGAGGACTCACAATAAACAGGAAACTAACCTTGATGTGAGCTGCTGGATCGGGGACAGTCTGAATCATGTCCTTTAACAGGCCAACGTGTTTACCAGGAGCTCAGATCCCAAGGCAGCTGCATAACCAGAGAAACAAAAGTCATATCATTATACTTTAAATGTTTATTTTCAATAGAAATCTCTTTTTATAGACTGATAAGCATCTTTCCTTCCCTGGACCTCTTTGACTGCAGCTGAAGCTCTAAGACACTTCTGCCTCCACAGGGTCTCTTGGGGATTTATTTCATGCAGGAGAAAACACTCGGCCCTGAAATTTTCATGGAAAAATGGTCTTTATTTGCAATGCACAAAAATTATTCCCAAAATAAGAACTTGGGACATGCTCTGTCCAGCCCCATTATTCAGCCCTGAGGTTTCAGAGATTTCCACCAGCCATTCTTCCCAATTTAGCAACACACAGCAGGACTGGGACAGATCTGCAGCTGATATAAAAAAAAGACCATTTCACTGAAGCTGTGCCCCTTTACAAGAGCTGCAAATCTGGTCCAGACCCTCAATTAACAGCACTTCAGAGCAGGGATGTTCTGGAATCCCTTATCCATGTCCAGTAATCGAGTGCAGAGGGGCTGGGGCAGGTGGGGTGCATTTGTCTGCACGTGTAGGGGGTGGAAAACCATTAAAGCTCTTTAAAATAACAACAGTACTTAATGTGAATAACGTGGAGTACTACTCAGTAACTTGAACACCAAATAACTGCTAATAAATTGGGATAAATAAATCAAAAAATTAGAAAATGTGGGAATATGAACATCATTTAAAGTAATCGTGGCTTTTTGTCTGTTCTTCTCCTTTAAAGATTGGAAATTCATATTTTTCACACAAGAGGTTTCCTTCTGCCCTTGATCTCAAACTCAACTTTTAAAGCAGCAAGCCACTATCAGGCAAACAGTAATTTTTCTCAGCATCAGCTTTTTTTTTGTTTCATTATCTGCTCTCACACTGATACAAACTTGAAAATCAAATTACATTTTTACCTATTGATTTTGGAGAAATATTGCCTGGCTAACCCTGAGCTGCAGCTTGCCCAAGAGACAGGGATGTGAGGGAACCATCTATGAACTATTCATGTTTAATTTGCATAAATTGCACTAAACAGTGCACTTAAAGGTATCACCATTTAGATCTTTGCACACTTTTCCCTTACTACTTAAACCAGCCAACTTTCCCCCTTCAAATCCACGAAAACAAAGCAGTTCATTTGAAGGCCTCTTAAAAAAATCCCTGAACAAGCCAAATTCCCATTTTGTCCACATTTCCCAGCTATGTGTGGATGATCAAATGGGATGCAGACGTCATGGCTTTAAATGAAGATTTTTCTTTCCACAGAACTTCAAAAGCAAGAGACGCTTTTTCAGTAAAAGCAAAATTTCACCAGCAACGTCGATCAGATTGAAGTCAGACAGAAACACCAACAGCACTGACGTGCTTTTAGTTCCCTCCCTCCCTTCCCCAGTAAATCCATGCCTGCCACATCCTCGTTGGATTTATGGGATTCATATTTAAAGCCTTCGAAACATCACACACGGGCTCTGGAAACTGCAATGTTTCACACAAACTGGACAGAAAAGTGTTCTGAACCCAGTGTTAGATCATGTTCTCAGTGTTTTCATACTCCCACAACTGCACCTCGCCCCCAGTTAAAGCAGCCCACCCAGGAAAGGGGATTTGTGCCACATCCACATTTATTTTGGTGTCTCTAAAGAAGCCTTTGCTCAACTTCCAATGATACCTAAGCTTAGAATATACATGTTGAGCTCAGAGGTGGATACTCCATCCATCCTAAAAATGCCCTGTGTCACTCAAACGAGATCTTGCTCTCAGAGCTCAGTCTTGAAGCTCTCAGGGTTAAAGAGAAGTTGTTTGAGCTATTCCAGACCACTCATTTCATATCTTTCCCCCAAAAGATGGATCCTTTATGGAAGAGAAGATGATGGAGAACGTTTGCAAATCCACTCTGCACCACGAGGAATGGGAATCAAAGACAGGTAAATGTTGTCCAGTATGAGTTGGAAAAATGAGTATGCAACTGTTCTGACTTTTCCCTTCATTAACTTAAAAAGGGAAATTCTGCTTTAAACTCAACCTTTGGCAGTGTATTCTTCTTTCTCACCCAGTTCTCTCTCTCTATCTCTCACCAGATATTCCAGTTTTGCTATTCTAAAGTGGGACAAGTCCTTGTCTGCAAAATACACAAGTTTTATCTTTTTCACCTTTGGAAATCATGGGAAAAAAAAAAGAAATAAAAAAAGGAAAAAAAAGAAAAAAAGAAAGAAAAAAAAGAAAGAAAAAAGGGAAAAAAGAAAAAAAAAGAAAAAGAAAGAAAGAAAGAAAAAAGAAAAAGAAAGAAAGAAAGAAAAAAGGGGGAAAAAAAAAAGTATGACAGTTTTCCTTGCTTGTTCCAAACAGAAATACAATTTTCATTATTTCAGCTCCACCTTTACAGGCTGGAATTGTAAGCTTCCAGACATTTGGTACGAACTTGCTGAAGCAGATGGTGTTTATTGCTAGACCCTCATCCACCCCCAGCCCAAATTTCATGCTGGTCATGTCTGTGCTTGATGGTCTGTGACAGGGTCTGCTTGTGGCTAGAGGATTTGCCCTGCGCCCCCTAAATTAGCAGGACTGCAAGGCAAGAGCCAAAACTGACACTAAAGCCTGGTTTAGGGAAATGTCTCTTTCCAGGAAACTGAAACAAGGCTATGACAACACAAACTGAAAATTAAACACTTGCTTAAGAGCCTTCCTGAATTAGGGTAATCCTGGATAAGACTGAGCAACCTGGGGTAGTGAAAGGTGTCCCTGCACATGGCAGGGGGTGGAATGAGATGATCCCTTCCAACCCAAACCATTCTGTGATTCCACACAAGGGTAGATTTGTAGCCACAGAACAAGTTTTCTTACACTTACTGGCATCCTGAGTCAAGACTAGCATTTGCTAATCCAGCTTTAGCAGTACAGGTTTTTGGGACTGCTTTCCATCCTCTGTGTCACCCAAAGTGTCACACAGAAGGATGGAACTAGTGAGAAGTAGCAATAGTTGAGACAGGAGATGTAAATGCCCCTCTGATGCTCAGGACAGATTAAAATATCAGGACAGAGACAAGTTATTGTGCAAAACCAGACAGAGCTGGGTGTGCCAGTGCTACTCCACAGAGGAGATTGGTAAGCTCTGGAACTTGTTGCCTTTCTGTGCACACATTTGGGGAGTCATGTAAATACATCCAAGGGTTGGGGAATCATGTACGGATGTGATTGCATTCTTCTTTCTTTCCTACAGATGTATCAAGAGGATCAAACTATTTAATGGACACATACATTGCCAAATCAGTGAGGCTGAACATCCCCTTTATGCAGGGGCTAAATACAAATCTCTCTGGTGTGTTTTCTCACCTCACAGACAGGTATTTAGGTGCATTTTCAGTAACCTGGCATGCTCTGCTCACCTAAAAACCCCTAAAAAACTCCAGCAGGTTCCTCTTGATGTGTTTTAAACCCTGCACCAAAATGCTGCAATAAAGCATGACCGGGCAGTGTGAGCAAGGTGCACAGGAAAGGGCTCCAGGCCAAACGTGGAGCAGAGTGGGGCTGCAGCAAACAGAAACACGGCCTGTGCTGCTCTTTGCCAGGAATGAACGTGGCCCAAATTACAAATAACAGCACCACTGAGGCTGGAAAATGAGCCCATGGAGTCCCAGCTGTACCCTATGCCCACCTTGTCCCCAGCCCAGAGCACTCAGGGCCACCTCCAGGTGACACCTGCAGGGATGGGCACTCCAAAGCTCCCTGGGCAGCCCCTGCCAAGGCCTGAGCTCCCTTTCCATGGGCAAATTCCTGCTGCTGCCCAAGCTGAGCCTCCCCTGGCCCAGCCTGAGGCCGTTCCCTCTCCTCCTGTCCCTGTTCCTGGAGCACAGCCCGACCCCCCCGGCTGTCCCCTCCTGTCAGGGACTTGTAGTGCCTCTTTTTACCCTCTTTAGCCTTTTTTTTTTTCCCAGGCAAAAAGTACTTGTCTGCACAGGGAATAATATTCAGAATACAGCAATAGTTGTAGCCAATTCTGGCTGATGAAGGGCTGTTTAATCAGCAGCTAACAAGGTGCCAGACTCGCTGGGCCTGATTCCTGGTGCACTGACAGCAAATGATGCCTCAAGGTTTAGCTTTCATATTTTTCAGACACTGTGCTGCCTCAGGGTGTAACTCTGAACTTCATATTAAGTGTTAGTAGGTTCTCTTCACAAGGTAGTTAGACAAAATAATCCTTTTCCAGCTTGAGAACCAAGGACAACCCTTACAGCCTCAGGCCCAGAAGCATAAAGAATGGCAAATTGAAAAGAGCAAACCAGCAGGATGGGACTTCATAACCTGAAGCTGTGATTGGACAATTAACCTCAGTATGTACACACAGAATCACAGAATCATTAGGTTGGAAGAGACCTCCAGGATCATCGAGTCCAACCCAACCCTAACCTCAACTAAACCATGGCCACATCCAACCTTAAACACATCCAGGGATGGTGAATCCACCATCTCCCCATGTAGAACATTCCAATACTTAATTACCCTTTCTGTAAAAAACATTTTTTTTAATATCCAGCCTATATTTCCCTTGGTGCAGGTTAAGACTGTGTCCTCTCCTTCTGTCAGTTTGGTCCATGTAAAATGGACCAAAAGTGTGAAAACTCATGATCAGTCATCCATCCTGTGACCATCTTGGATCCACCTTGGGTGTAGCCCTGGCCAGGCTCTTGTCCTGCCCAAGGTGTATCCTTCAAGGCCTTTTAATAAATCCCTACTTTATTCACCAGCTCTGTCCAGTCTCTGTTCCAGGTCAGTCTCTCTGGGCACCACAAGGACAATATCAAACAGTGATCCAAGCACAGGCTGCCTGGGAGACACAGCTCTGCCTGCAGGCTCCCTCTGAGGAATCTCGTGTCCGTGCTGCCTGAGATGTGAATATCACACAGGAGAACACCCCTGAATGGCACTGACAGAATAATCAAACACAAAGGGCTTGAGGAGAGCCCCCTTTCCTGTGGCAGGCACCCAGCACTGGGCCTGGCACACACACACAGAGCAGTGCACACTCTGGTGTGATGAATAACCACGCTGGCATCACACCAGATCTCCACCAGCAGGGCTCAGGATGTTTACCATTACTCACAGGAGGTGAATCCCTGAGCAGCTATGCAGAACATCCCAAGTCAGTGCCAGCAGGACTTTCAGACCCCCTCGCCCTGTCATGCAACTGGACTGGTCACATATTTTATAAGAAAATGATGTTTTTCAGCTGTTGGAAAACTTTTGAGACGCCCCTTGCTGGATTGTTTTGCCAGGAAATCTCTTTTTTTTGTGCCTGGGTCCCACCAGCACTGGTTAAACAGTGTGTACCAGAGAGAAAGGCTGAGATTTTTGAAAGGCAGAGCACTATAAACCTGCTCTCAGTGACAAACCAGCAAAAACTCCTGTTGCTGCAGGTCAAAGCTGCACTTCTTAGGTAGATAAACCTGCTGCATGTGATTTTCAGCCTTTCTGGACAACTAAAATAATTCCAGGTTTGATGGGAGCCCTTGTGTAGTGAATTTAAGCCAAATTTAGGCTTGCTGCACTTTAGAAGGAGGGTACACATCCAAGAATGCACTGAGAGAAAATCAGAGTGCAGTTATTCCCCTGTGCTGCTGCTTTTTTCATACCATAGGGCTTTACTGAAATTATTGCATTGTTAATAATTTTTTTAAACCAAGTTCTTTAATAGGACTAAGAAGTAAGAGGTGAAATCCTCATCCACTGAAATAAACTGAAAAGAAAATCAGTCATCCACCCTGCCTTCACTGATGTGGGCAAAACTCAGGAGCAGAAGATCCTTACAAGCCTGCAATTTGGGAACTGCTAAGCAAACAAAATACCTTCCCTGCCCAGCATGGTGCTGTGGGTTTATGCCTTCCCCTCTCTAATATTTCCAGTTTAGAAGGAGGTGCTGCAGCTCCTTCTGGCTCCTGGGGTTTGCCAGGAAGCCAAAGGGGTGCCCCAGGAGGGGCTGAGACAGCCCCAGCCCCTCTGTGCCTGCAGGTGTGGATTTCTGGGGAAAATGGCTCAAAGTGCAAACTCCAGCAGTGTGCAGTGAGGAAAGGCCACAGAAATGTTTATAATTCACATTTGTAAAGCAGGTAAGTGTGAAACACCACAGCTCTTCCACTGGCAGGGAGCTATGATACAGCAAAGCTGCATGGCATGAGCTCAAAGCTTTTATGTTTAACTTGTGGTTGGGTATAACCACTTCAGTATTTGGGGTTCTGGTTTTTTGTTTATTTCCTCTTTCACTGTAACCTCTCAGTGTTTTAACAGCCTCAACAATAAAACCTTGAGGAAAGGTCTGCACCCTCAAGAAATGCTACTGCCAGGGCTGTTCACGTGCAGTCAGTATTTGCTGTTAGGGTGTAAGATGTGACTGCAGGTGAATACCACAAATAAAACAACAGTAAAGGACAAGAAAACCAAAATATGAAAAACTGTGCCAAGCCAGGAGGTTTCTTCAATTTTCCATTCTCAGTGATAACTTTTTGTACTCAGCCTGACCTTGCAGGACAGAACCCACTGTCTGTGTTGTGCACTGTCTGATGTACTTAGTTCTTTAAGAGCAATTTAAATAGATATAATTCATTGATAATTTTCAAATGACACCTCTTGATAGTTTGGATGAGGGATTTTTTATTATTGTTATATGGCATTACTTGTTTAAAAAATCAGTGGGAGAAATTAAATCTGAGTGGGCATTGATGGGGCTGGTCTCAATTGTGGCAGCAAAAAAAAAAAGCCAGGTTTTTCACTTTCAAGGAACACCTCCAGAAGTTAATCATGGACTCATAGAATGGTTTGGGTTGGAAAGGACCCTAAAGGTCACCCAGTGCCAGCCCTGCCATGGCAGGGACACCTCCCACTGTCCCAGGCTGCTCCAGCCCCAGGGTCCAACCTGGCCTTGGGCACTGCCAGGGATGCAGGGGCAGCCACAGCTGCTCTGGGCACCCTGTGCCAGGGCCTGCCCACCCTGCCAGGGAACAATTATTTTCCTGATATGCCATCTAACTCTGCCCTCTGGCAGTGGGAAGCCATTCCCTGGCTCCTGTCCCTGCAGCCCTTGTGAAAAGTCCCTCTCTTGGAGCTCCTTTAGGCACTGGAAGATGCTCTGAGGTCACCCTGGAGTCTTCTCCAGGCCAAACAGCCCCAACTTTCTCAGTGTGTCTTCACAGGAGAGCTGCTAAATCTCCTTTCTCTTTCTTTTTTCCTTTTTTTTTTTTTTCTTTCTTTTTTTTTTAGATTTTTTTCTGGAAATAAGGAAAACTCTCCTGCGTTCACTGAACATGGATTTTCTTCTGGGTACCTTCTTCTTGGAAGGGTCAGTTCTTCTACAGAAATTCCCTCTCCTCCTGTTTGAAGGATGGAGGAGGCACATTTCTGTGCTACCACCCAAAAGTGTCTGTGCAGCTACTGCTTATCTCACGTTCCAGCCCATGCTCTCAGGGGAGGACACGGCCCTAAATTAGCTCATTTACAGTAGGAACTTTAAACTGGAGCCAAAAATATTTGGTTTTATTAGTTCTCCCTATATAGTCCGCCTCTGACCAATAACTTGTTTTATTTATTTTTCTGGCGAATTACCATGCTCTTATTCAAAGCCATAATGAGGATTATATATCAATATGGAATGCAGAGCAGCCATTCCTAAAACTCCCAACTGCATATAAAAGAGTTTGGAATTCCCCAAACACTATCTCTTCAGCCCAGGCCACTTACAAATGTGGTTTAACATGAATGAAGTAATATCTTCGGAAAGGAAGGAGACTTTTGAGTCACGTCTGACACATTTAACTGCACCAACCACTTTCCACAGCTCAGGACTTTGACTGTGTGTCCTAATACCAGGCAGGGGTGCCTGATAATGATTACTCCCCGATGCTTATCCTGTTGCAGGATACTTGGACACACACATGGGGATGGCAAGGGGAGAGCTAAGGCAGGAATTCAAGACTTTGTGCCTTTCCAAGTGCAAAACCAGCAAAGTTCTGAGATCCAGTCAAACTTCCCGCCTTTCTCTCTCATGCTAGAGCTGCCCTGGCAGATTTCTGTGTTTAATTATCCAAACTCAGCTCAAGTCCCAGCTTAGCTGAAGGTGTGCACCAGTCAGCCCTAAAGACCATGGAGTAACAACCATGTTATTCCTGACTGCAGGTTGTAATTATGGACCTTAGGCCTCTACAGAAATACAACTTTCCAAAGAAAAATATCCCATTGTGGAAAAGCAGGATGACATCAGGAGAGGTATTTAGTGACAAAGAGCAGTTCCTAATTTACATTCATTCCACTGGTTAAAGCCCAAGGCTGTTTCAAACATTTTAGCTGGTGCCACACTTAAAATTGCATCTGAGGAAAGATACACAAACTGTTTGCAAAAGAATGGATGACTAATTACCTCGAGATAAGGAAAAATCACACCTCCTTTTGAAAGATAAAGGCAAATAAAAATGTTTTAGAAAGTGAAACAACAAGATCCAATTCAGTAATAACAAATTACACATAGACTCATGGAATCATAGAATGATTTGGGTTAGAAGGGATCTGAAAAATCATCCAGTTCCAACTCCCTGCCATGGCAGGGACACCTCCCACTGTCCCAGGCTGCTCCAGCCCCAGTGTCCAGCCTGGCCTTGGGCACTGCCAGGGATGCAGGGGCAGCCACAGCTGCTCTGAGCACCCTGTGCCAGGGCCTGCCCACCCTGCCAGGGAACAATTCCTGATTGCCAAGAGCCCATCCAGCCCTGCCCTCTGGCACTGGGAGCCATTCCCTGGCTCCTGTCCCTGCAGCCCTTGGCAATTGTCTCTCTGCAGCTTTCCTGGGGCTCCTTCAGGCCCTGCAAGGCCACCCTGAGCTCAGCCCAGAGCTTCTCCTGCCCAGGCTGAACAATGCCAGCTGTGCCAGCCTTTCCTGCCAGCAGAGCTGCTCCAGCCCTCTGCTCATCCTGGAGCCTCCTCTGGGCTCTCTCCAGCAGCTCCACGTCCTCCCTGTGCTGGGAATTGCAGGCCTGGGGCAGCTCTGCAGGTGGAGTCTCTTATCTGTGGGTGTTATAGCTCCTTCAACCTTCCCTGCCTTGTGCTTCTTGGACTTTAGGGCCATTTTTTAAAGAAAGATTGCTGGATTGGCCAA
The DNA here is from genome assembly GCF_021018805.1 of Prinia subflava. Taxonomy (NCBI): domain Eukaryota; kingdom Metazoa; phylum Chordata; class Aves; order Passeriformes; family Cisticolidae; genus Prinia; species Prinia subflava. The sequence continues at coordinate 104,753,854 of NC_086249.1, read as the reverse complement.
TGCAGGCATTCTGCACTCACTTCTGATTCCTGAATATTCCAGACCAGGAAGGTTCTCTGTGAACCTGAATCAAGCTGATGTACAGAAGATTAGACTAGATCCTCTAGGGGCTCTCTAGCTGTCAGATACCTCTGCCTCCAGTTTTAATTTTGTTCACAGAAGATCTGTTTCTAATCCCATGGAAAATGGGAGTAACAGAATCAGGACAACTTTTGCAGCACACGCAGCAATTCATATTTTGAACCATATTTAAGCATGGAGTACAAACTGATGGCACAGACTTAATAAGCAAACAGTGGTAATTATAAAAAGTCATGAATAACTCTGTGAACACCTCACAGCTTTTTCAAGGGTAACTACTTGATTAAATCTACATAATCAGAAATTACATACACCATGTACTTTTAGTAATTACTGAGTACGTTAGACATATATATTATTTACTGCAGATTATCCAACAGTTCTGTCAAATGCAGAAGAATCCCAAATTCTTACAATGAAAAAAAAAAATCTAAAAACTGGAGAATCTTCTACTCATTTTAGGGAGATCTAAAGTACAATGACAGTTTAGAAATGCATGAGCAAGAAAAAAAAAAAAAAACCACTTAACATTTTCTCTGCTTTCAATAAATTTCTTCAGTTGTCATATTCAAGAAACGTATACGTTGTTCAGGAACAGAATGTACTGGCACTGAGTCTGTTGCATGCAAGCACTCACTTTTGGGGATGCAACAAATGTTTCTGTAATCTGCCCTGGAAAGTTGTCCTCCTTTTTCTCCCCCCTGGTTTCTGGGGATGCTTCTCATTCTAATGAAGAAAATCACTGTTTTAATTATATAAATATTTATTATTATTAGTTTTAGTTTTAGTTTTTTTCCCCTGTGCTTATGGAGTCACTTTTGTTGGTCCAGGGGCTGCAAAGAGCAGAGCCTGCCCTGGGGGAGTCACCCATGAGGCAGCTCCAGTGAGCACCTTGGAATCTATCCCAAATCCATTTCTGGAAATCTTCCAGGCCAGGGCGCTGGGAGAAATCTGGAAAAATCTGAAATCTTCTCTAAGAAGTGTCCCTGCCCATGGCAGGGGGCTGGAACAGGGTGATCTTTAAGGTTCCTTCCAGCCCACACCTTTCCAAGATTCCTTGATAAACTGATGTCATTTCCCAGCCTCAACTCGCACACCCCAGTCATGACCTAAAAGAAAAGAAATTAAGCTGGACCCAAGGTGCTCCAGGGAGGGTGAAAAGTCATCCCATGGGAGGAAACTTTCCCCAAAAGGAGCCTGGCACAGCTAAGGACACTCAGTGAAGGTGACACAACGCTTGGCTTAGCCGTCCTCCAGCACAGCTTTGCTTCCAAAGGCATTTTTGGCCCCTGCTTCCCTTCTCCAGGCAGGTCTGGGTGTCCCCTGCACTGGCAGAAGGATGGGGATGATTTGTAGGGTACCAGGGGGGGTGAAAAGTCCTCAGTGAAAGGATAAATGAGACAGAAGTGTTGAAGGTCCTTCGAGATCCCTCCGCAGGGTTTCTCTGTTGCTTCGAAGCTCTGCCCTTCACAGGGAACATTAACACAAACAACATGACTGGCAACACCTTTTTTTTCTCCCTTATTCTTAAAGCAAATGTAAATACTTGTGGTGATCCTTCTTCAGAAAATTAGTAAATACAGCCAGCTTCCAATGGAAATTATTATCTGACCACAGAACAAAACTAAAAACCCTCTGAAGTTCTTCAGACTAATCCTCCTTTCTGTTACTAAATGCTTTTTTACTCCTTTTGTATGTCTTTGGCACAAAATACTTTTTTTAATTTCTCTTTTTACTTGTGGCACTTTCAGTTCTGATGTTGGAAATCAGAAGGAAAAAAACCCCAACAAACTCAGAACAGCTGTATAAACACAAGGTATTTAAGAAATAAGTGACTTCCATTAAGTGCTGACCTGCACTGCAAAACCTGTTCAAATACACAGATCAGAAAGGCTGGCACCTCCATTGCAGCTTGAATCTCACTTTATCAATAAAAAATGTTAATGCATTACAAAAATAGAAATATGCCACATCCTCAGCCATAAAGTACCTTGGAAGGATATAAGTCATCTGCAATAATGCTTTGATTTGTGACTTTCACAGATTTGTTTTCATTTTTTTGTATTTCAAATGCATTTGAAGAATGTCTATAAATAGCTTATACTGACTGAATGCATAATTTTAGGCTCATTTTTTCTGCATCTGGATTTTGAAGTACTTTGCTGGATGAAACATGGACCTGTCATCCATGAAACTGTAAAGTCCAGTGTTTAGAAAAATAATATTTTAATGATCTAAATGTATTTGCTAATAGTGAGTGTAAAGCAGTAGTATTAAATTTATAATACATTACTGAACCTGCAAAGCAGGTTTTTAAGCAGAAAAAATGCAAGTTTGACTTAGAAATTCAAAGAAACAAATTTCACATGGAAAAAAACCCCTCATTATTTCTATATATATGGCAAGGGAAATGCCTGTGTTCTTCCCCACACACTAAAAACAGAAGGAAGAGGAATGTATTTAGTTCATCAAACCTGAATTCACAGAATGGCAAAAAAACTGCAGCAAAAACAGCACAGAGGCTTTTGCATGTGGGTGAGTGAAAAAGACATGCCAACTATTTTATTAACTCTAATTATTATGTATTTTATTTCCAGCTGGAGGAGAAAAGTGATTCCAGGGTTAAGGCAGGTTTCAATCCTCCTTTTCCAGCAGAACCTGGGAAGGCCCCAGCATGGAAAAGAGATAGAGATGCAACCACTTTGGAAGCAGCTCCCCCCAAAAAAATGGGAATAGTTGTAATGTCTGAAGACGTGGAATCATCAAGGAATCCCAGAATGGTTGGGTTGGAAGGACCTTAAAATTCATCCAATTCCATCCCCTGCCATGGGCAAGGACACCTTCCACTATCCCAGGCTGCTCCAAGCTCTGTCCAACCTGGCCTTGGGCACTTCCAGGAATGGAATATCCACAGCTTCTCCAACTTCTCTGTGCAAGAATGAATAGAACTTCACAAGGGAAAGGCTGCAGCTTCCTTCTTGCTTAGCTTGAATTCAAATTTAGGGTTTAACAGAACAAATACTATCCAGACTCTCTGTGGATGTAATAGGAAGCTCAGGACTGGGCTACAGGAGGGTTTTCTTAAGCACTGGGGCCTTTTATATTTCGTTATATTCTGTAATTAGTTGTTTTTATTGACATACGGCCCACAGATGGGCTGATCCACTGCAGCACAAACAGGGCCAGAGTTTCTGATCTCGCTCTGTTTATTGTTGTGCCTTCCACGAGGGCTGACAGAAACACCCCACAATCACAGGGCTCCATCCCACTGCTCCCAAAGAGCAGAACTGGCACAGATTTCAGCCACTGAGGCTCAAACTCCAACCCCTGCACGGGCACACACAAGTGTTTCACACACTTCTGAAAGGGGTTCATGCCTGGAAAGCAGCAGCAATTCTCCCAGCCAGGAGTTCTGAAGAAAATCACTAATTCCCAGGACCGGCAGAAACAGAGGGACATTTAAGAGGCAGGAATAATTCACATTGTTCCTTCAGCAGGGGAAACCCAAATAATGCCTTGCTCCATGAAACTGGGTGTATTTGGGATGGTGCTTGAGGGCTGTGACACTGCATGGGAATTTTGCCACAGGAATATAGGACACTGTACCCCAAGCTGGCCATCAACCCTTTCTTTTGGTCCAGCCATGTATTGGATTCCTTGTCACAACCTGAAACTCTTTAGATTCTTCCAGTACTTTCATAATCAACATGTTTCCTTTCTTCTCTCCCTCCAAAGCAAGAGATCCAACTTCAAATTCTCCTGCTAAAAAATTATGAGACATAGGCACGTAATAATGTTGAGATTCTATGGTGGTTCTGAACCAGACTACAGAGTCTGAGTTTAGAATAAATTTTTATGTACTTCCATGCATTTTTTTGTTGTTGTTTCAGTCCCTCCTCCCCAAAGATGCAACTGTACGCAAGACTAATCGGTATGTTTTAATACTACAAATAGTTCCCATTCTTTTTTCCTGTTGCCTTCACTTAGATATTTCCCCAGCTCCCACTATACCTAGGAAAGACATTTCCCCAGTTCCCATTATTACCTAGGAACTGTTCACTTTTTTTCACTTTTGATGTCTAAAACATTCTCAATTTGCAGGTCTCACTTCCATCCCCATACACTAAGAGATCTGAAAAATGTTTCGCCCAAAAATGATTCAGCATTTTTTAATTCCAAAGCCCTTCTGTGCTCATTCTGACCAGTTCCAACAGCAATAGTAGTGACAGAACAAGGGGGAATGGCTTCAAGCTGACAGACAAGGGAGTTAGAAGGAAGAAATTCCTCCCTGGCAGGGTGGGCAGGCCCTGGCACAGGGTGCCCAGAGCAGCTGTGGCTGCCCCTGCATCCCTGGCAGCACCCAAGGCCAGGTTGGACACTGGGGCTGGAGCAGCCTGGGACAGTGGGAGGTGTCCCTGCCATGGCAGGGCTGGCACTGGGTGATTTTTAAGGTCTCTTCCAACCCAAACCATTCCATGATTCTATGATGATTCTATAAATTACATCACTGCTCTGGCCACCTGTTCCAGTTGTGGCCCCACTTAGAGCAGTCTGGTTTTTATGCTTATTCCTAGTCACAGTTGCAAGGTAAACTTCAACCCTTCAGACTTTGCTGCACTCCTCCGCAGCTCTGTCTTCTCTGCACCTTCCCTTTACTTAGTAAATTTTTTTTTTTTGGTCTATTCTGCAAACTTTGGACTTCTTTCATTGATGATTTTGACCTCTTCCCTTAGTGCTACACTGGCTACTCCCTGACAGTTGTAGCGATTTGGTACAGCTGAAAAAGAGATTTAATGTCCCTCTCTGTGGGTACCTCTGCACATGTGTGTGGTGTTACAAGTGAAGGCATTATCTCAAGAGCATATGAGCCATTAAAATTGGTAATTAGGCTGTGTTCCATTTCTGAGGGCCAAACAGGCATTGCAGGTCTCTTGCACTGACTACATATTAAAATAGCTTTTTGCCATCCACCAGTACATTAAAAACAACTTTGGCTTGTGGCCGTGGTGGCCTCATCAATTCTTCAAACCACTGACTTGACGTGTCAGAACTAATGCATGATCACAGCTTTAGGAGGATTCAAAGCCCTGGTACAGCTCTAAAACTTCATTTTGGGTTTCCTGAAGTTATTAACTATTAGAAAAACTCAGGTATGTCAGGTGTTAAAGACCTTTTATTAGGCATGTTAGCATGTGGATTAAGACTTATGTTTTCTGTAACATCAGTCTTGCTGTTCCTTAAAACAAATGCACCCCTAAAAGAAGGAATAAAGCAAGCTCCAAGTTCAAAGAATTTAACTCAGTGATGCAAAAATATTTCCTTTAAATGCAGATCCAGTTTCTTCCACTTTTTAATGTTGCAGGTGTGTATAAATGTCAATCCCCAATCTCTAACGGCAGTGACTCTGCCTTTTCAGTAGAAATAAAAAAGTAAATTACTGTCCTCACCACTCCAAGCTTTGACTTATCCTTGTGCTAATGAAACAGAGCTGGGATGATGAGAACAAATCAGTATTGTCACTTCCACTGGCTGGCTGATGATTGCAGTTGCAATGTGCCATAATTTTGTAACAAAGCAACCTGGAAGTTCACTTTTGGAGTGTTTCCACAATAGGTTGTGCATAATTCATGTGCTTCACCTTCAAGCAGCTCACAGAGCTCCTTGAGCAGACTCAGTCTTGGATGTTACAGACCCTCCATTAATTCCACCTTGCCTCAAGATGCTGCTCCCAGCATTTCCCCTGCTCCTCGCAGAAAGGCAGGAGCTCAGGATGAGCTGGTATTCCCAGAATTGCACAAAGCACAGCGATTTGACAATCTTCATCCCATTTCTGGGGCCTGCAGGGCACCTGGGGACCCACAAAAATGTCCCCATGCTCACCATAGACAGAAAAATAACATGCTCCAAATCTCTTCCCTTTCCCACTGGCTACAGAGGGAGCTAAATGGAGACAAAACACCCTCCCCAGCAGCTCTGGGAATAAGCAGGGCATGCAGTCAGGGGCTAAAGAACAATTAGGCCTCGTTTGTATTTGTGAAACAATTAGTCATTAATTAGGCCGGCTTCACATTTGGGAAAGGGGACTAGCTTTAATTAGAGTGGAATTACGTCCCTCTGACAGACTTCAGAGGGAACTCTAATGGCAGGATGCAAACCATAAAGCCTGCCAGGCTTTCACGGCGTTTAATGGCTCGTGGAGCATATTGGAAGTATACAGTCCTTTCAGGGTGTATAGCAACCATCTGCCACAAAGCACCACGTCCCTGCCAGGACCACAGCTACTAAACAGGAGGGAGAAGAATCCTAAAACAGAAACCAAATCCCCAGCTTGGATCAAGCATCTTCATAGCTGCATTTGGGCAGCTTCTCGCCCTAATCTAGAAACCTCTCCCCCTGTGGAATTTTTGTCACGGAATATAAAGAAAAAATGAAGTGGCATTTAAGGAGATAAATATTTAATGTATAGCTACAAATTACACTTTCTCCTCACCAGTCATGCTGTTAACCAGAGGAAGGGTCTGCACATGAACTTTCAGCCCTAAATAAGTAAAATTAATTTAATGGATGCCTTCTGTTTCTCACACTGGGGCTGAAAATGGGCACTGGCCTCAACATAAAAGTTTCTTGGGAGCTGTAACTGTTCTGCAGCTTAGTTTGCATTGCCTCAGCTTAAAACCCCTTCCACAGGAATAAACATCAAATCTTCCATTGCAACCTGTGGGATCACTCCTGTAGAGTCCAAGGAAATTCTTCCTGGAGTTTGGCTTTGAGGCAGGACAATCAAATCAAAGATATTTACCTAAAAAATACAAGCACACTCCCATCCTCTGAAATCAAAAGTGAGCAAAATGGAAGCAGATGATGTTAAAATCCTAGCAGGGACTAGTATGGATGCATCCTACATCCCACATATTCTACTATGGAGCTACAGACTTTTCCACCTTATAACTAAAGGTTTTATAAAAAAAAAAACCCAAAACTACTACTCTAAGTGTTTTAACGCACAACTGCGAACACCCACAGTGAAACAAAATAAAGGGATGTAAAAATAATAATTTGGGCTTAGGAGCAGGAACTCCTTAAAAAGGATTTCCTACACTTGTGAATACTCCCCCTTCTCATCTCAGCTATGGAAAAAATGGGACACTTGTGGTAACTGAGTGTCAAAGTATTCTTACAGGTTTAAAGCAAGACCTGGGGTACCATAAGCCTGTGGGAAGCCAGCACAGGTGATGCCCCACCAGCCAAAAAGCTCTTCCTGCACACACTCATACAAATTACCAGGTAAACAGTGCACCCACCATGCAAAGATGTTCTTTTCCATAATCACTGGGGGAAAAAAATCACTCTGGGAGTAATTTCATAGCCAGATTCCCTGCTCATCTAACATTCATTCCCTCAGGACACAGGCTGCCTCTAACACAGTCATCAGGTAAAAGGCAAATAAAAGAAAAAAGAATAATATATATATGAGGGAATGTAATGTTCTTGTTTCCGAGAAGATGTGGCTTTCCTCAGGAAAGAAGAAGAGATAATGGCAAAGGAAAAGCAGAATAAGGCATTGTCTGTTATGTCAGAAGATCAAGGAGGATAACTAATACCCTGCTTTGTGCCAGTCTTCACTTTGCAGCAGCGTTGGGAATAAAGTAACAGCAGCACACACAGTCTGGGATACCCAGGTTCCCCAAAGGTTATTATGACCACCATGACCTTTTAAACTCTCTCTTATCTTGGAATATTTTATGGCAGGCCCAGGTTAGTTGATCATTTTAACACAAAATATTTTTTCAGGTTTTTTTTTATACTGTCATTGCATTTTGCACTTTTATGGTACAATTCTCCTCAGCTTTATCACCATCACCTGCATGTCTTGATGTACCACTTTCATTTCTGGGAAATGAAACCACAGCATATCCTTTTGTTGAGAACACTCTATTACAGTCACTCAGTTACTGAGAACGTTCTCAATTGTCTCTGTTTTTTATTATTGTTGAAGGAATAAAATAGCGGCCTCCTCTATTCAGTCTTAGTTTCCAAGAAAACAATATGTACCAGTTATTCCACTTCAGCAGTGATGAGATAGCAAGGAAAGACAAAGATAATATCAGTATTACACTGTTTTTTTCAAGGTCAAATTGCAGCCTGGTCTAGTGAAGGTGTCCCTGGCCTTGGCAGAGGGGTGGAACTAGGTGATCTTTAAGGTCCTTCCAAACCATTCCATAATTCCATGATTTACCAGCACGGCAGAGGCACTGTCTATTGCTGCCTCCCTTGTACACTGAGGTCTTGCATTGCTGGGACCTGTCTGGACAATTTCTCCATGGTACAAACCCAGAAAGTTGTCACAAAGTCCAGACAAATTTGTGTTGGGAGAGCGAATTTCCTCCCTTGAAACTCCTCTCCTCACATTTCCCTCTGCCCAAGACTTTATCTCTTCTGCTGCTCTTGGGGAAGCCACAGGAATGAAAAAAAATGGGAGATGTTGACAGGAGCAGGACTGGACTGTTATTCAGGAAAATAAATGAACCTATGAAACTCATATAACCTCGCAGAATATAAAGTAAAATTGGCCTGGTGGTGACAGTTTAATTCTAACAGCTCTCTGCCAAAGTTTGGCTCTGGGTATGAATACACAGGTTGTCCAAAAGAGCAGCAAATGCCCCTTCTTTCCTAACGCTGAGACACTTCTTTCAATGCACATAGTTCAAGAAAAATCAGATGTTAAAGGAGATATTTGTGATTTCCAGGACTCAATAAACTGCATTTACACTTGCAGTACATTGGCTCTTTCGGGGCTGAAAAGACCATAGACCTCATGTATAGTTGTATAAATAAATGAATATATGAAATTTAGTAACAGGAACTCTTCTGACTCATAGGAGTCTTTGGAAAAATCCCCGCTAATCTATTAATAATAAAGAATCTGTAATGCTAAAATTGCAAACCCCAGCACGTCCCCTGTTCTTAGCATACCAGAGGGACTTTTTTTCTGGTAACAGTAGCATATTCAAGACAGCACAGGCCTTGACACAAGCCTTGTTCAAATTCTGAAGCCGGATACCTGGAATTAAGAGCATTCCCGTGCAAGATATTGGATATTCAGCAAAATTCTCAGCTCGGTGTAAAAAGCAAATATTTTTAAATGAGATAAGTACAAAAGTGCCCAGTGCAATCAATCAGGGTAGAACTCTCAGCCTTACTGGGACAGGTATCAAATTGTGCTCATTTTTTCCATGTCTTTCATAAGAAGGGCCATTCTTATGTCCCTCATAAGGGCATGGAAGTGTTGGAGCAGGTCCCAAGAAGGGCCAAAGAGGTTGATAAGGAATTGATAAGGAATTGATAAGGAGGAGAAAGGATGGGAAAGTTGGGTCTGTCCAGCCTGGAGAAGAGGAGATTGTTTGGAGACCTCAGAGGATCTTCCAGTGTCTGAAGGGGCTACAGGGAAGCTGGAGAGGGACAATTCATCAGGAACTGGAGTGACAGGAGCCAGGGAATGGGTTCCAACTGACAAAGGGGAATTTTAGGTTAGATATGTGGAAGAAATTCCTCCTTGTGAGGGTGGGCAGGCCATGGCACAGGGTGCCCAGAGCAGCTGTGGCTGCCCCTGCATCCCTGGCAGTGCCCAAGGCCAGGTTGGACACTGGGGCTGGAGCAGCCTGGGACAGTGGGAGGGGTCCCTGCCATGGCAGGGGGTGGTAAGAGATGATCTTTAAGGTCCCTTCCAACCCCAAACCATTTTATGATCCTGCAGTTCTTGCTGCGTCTAAATTGGAAATTTAGAGTACAACAAACATGCATTAAAGTCACTGGGATTACATTTCAAGGCTTTCTTTATCAGCACTGTCTTTGGGGATCTGAAATTTTCATTATTCAGCACAATTCTGCTGGTTCCTAAAGTCAACTACATCCAAGTGACTCAGCAGCATTTCCCAGAGCTCTGCACCCCCAAAAGGCCCTGCCTGTCACTCTTGCACTTAACTGGCACAGAATACATAAATTATTTCCTGCTTTCTGCCTGTTCTCCATCCTGAGCACTGATGTGATTATTTTTCATAAATCCAGGTTCCTAAATTGGACAAATAACACTGCTGCAAACATGCATATAATATTTCATCAACCATTAAAGGCACAGTGCTGTGACTGGAAGGCCTGAATTCCTTTCTTCTGTTCTTTGTTAGTTTTGTGTATGTTTTATTTTCTATACAGTGCTTCAGGCACCACTCAAGAAATGATAATCTCCCCACAGTGAGACACAGTTCAGTAAACAAAGCGAGGTGGAGAAGATCCCTTCAGCAAGGAGAGCACAAGGGTTCCATTTTTAGCCTCATTCTTCAAGGAATGAGACTTCAAATACCACACAAAGGAGTGTTCCTTGACCTTTTCTTCCGTCAGCTTAGGAACCATTGCCTGGTTTTGCCCAAATTTAACAGGGTTTGATAGACTTGAAAATATTATATTCCATCAAGCTTGAGGGGAGCAAAAACCTGGGTGAAGCAAGGAAATAGAGCTGGTGACCTACTGAGGGGAAGCTGAAAAGCAGCACATCGGAGAATCCACACAGCACAGCACTGCTGAAAGGGGCTGATTCCTTTTGCAGCTCACCAACTATGGGCTGGAATCACTAAAAAACATGGATTTGCTCATCTGAACAAAACCCTTTCTGTGCCCACAGTCCTGCCCATCAGCAAGGACAGACACTGCTAAAATAAAAAATTCCTGCCACCCTCTGAGCACCACCACCACGTGCTGGGGCTGTCACCAGTGGGTTCAGCTCAAGTTTACCTGGGCAAGGCAAGGACTTAGGCAGGACAAGAGGAAAAGGCCTCAAGTTGCACCAGCAACTTGGATATTAGGAAATAAAATTCATCACTGAAAAGGTGGTCAGGCATGGGAACAGGATGGTGGAACAACCATCCCTGGAAGTGTTCAGCAAGGTAGTGGATTTGGATTTGGTTTAGTGATGCTGGGTTAGCAGCTTGATTGATCTTGAAGGTCTTATCCAACCTTAATTATCCTATGATTCTAAGACTGATGGATCAATAAAGCTGGATCGCAAGCGAATTCCTGGTCCAGCCTTTGTGTTACTTTAGTGTGAGATGATATTAATGGCTTCAAGCTGACAGAGAGTAGGGTTAGTTTGGATATTAGGAACAAATTGTTCCCTGGCAGGGTGGGCAGGCCCTGGCACAGGGTGCCCAGAGCAGCTGTGGCTGCCCCTGCATCCCTGGCAGTGCCCAAGGCCAGGCTGGACACTGGGGCTGGAACAGCCTGGGACAGTGGGAGGTGTCCCTGCCATGGCAGGGGTGGCACTGGATGATTTTTCAGATCTCTTCCAGCCCAAACCATTCCATGATTCCAGGAGAAGCAGCCTTTGCTCCTTCTACGTGATGTCTCTTAGCAGTACTTCTCCCTTTTGCAAATACCTCTGCGATTATACACACCCAGTATCTTGAATTAATCTTCCTGTCACCATACTCTGGAGATGGAAGAGTCCCTTCCTCACTGTCACACACCTTCCTGGTTTGACACAGAGTTGTTAAAACATCACCAATTTATCCAAGCAGGAAACACAGGCAATTCTTTGTGGAGGTACAAGATATCTTCAGGTGCCTCCACAGTATCCAAATCTGTGATTTGGCCAGGAATTTTGCCAGGTTAACAACACGTCTAGCAAAGAAACAAATAAACAAACAAAAAATATGAATTTCTCATAGTGTTTTAGGCTTTACTTTTCCTCACAGATTCTTGAATCTATTTCAGTCTCAATGACAAAGGGATATTTAAACAGAAATACCTCTCTGTCCAAAGATCAGGGCATCTACACCTTATTCACATGATAAGCCCACTTTCTGTGACAAATTTATCTGTTAGTTGCCCTCAGTAAATCTTAGCAAGAAAAATACCAAGCAAAAAGCTCATTTATACTCAGAGTAAAGTAAGAATTTTTAGTAATACTGTATTTAAAACAAACACTCTTTCCTAAGAATATGATTAGCAGAAGTTGCCCTCAAGAAAATCAGCACCACAGCTAAATAATGTAATTGTCTTTGAACAAGAATGAAAGAATATTCAGATAATCTGAGACATTTTCAGCTTACACAGAAGTGTGTTAGCTCTATAAACACAGTGCTTTTCAACAGAATTAAATAAAATCTGATTTTAAACTATTAATGTTTTAGTGGTGAAGTCAGAATAACATTACTCCTTATCCACAGCATAGCAAGCCTTTCCCTCACAAACATTTTGACAGAACAATAAATTGCAGATGTCTGTTTTTCAACCCCAAAAAAACCCCTCAAAAAACCAACAAACTAACCCAACAAAAAAACCTCCAACATTTGAGCTACTAAAAGGTAGAAAATAACCAGAGAGAATTACGACCAAATGCCAGATATTAAAAAGTTCTCCACATGTGGCACAGAAAGAAACAGCCAATTCACTGCAATTGTCTGCTTAACAGGTTGAGCCTCTCTCCAACTGGTAGCAATCAGGCAGGACACTAGAGCGGGCAGGAAATCTAAAATTAGGTTTTACTACCTATAATGGAGGATTTATGGGATAATTTAATTGGCAGTCTTGGGACTGAAACCCGTGGTGGGGGAACAAAAACATCTTTCTGGATATACTCCCTAAACCCTTCCTGTAGTGGGCTGAACAATAAAAGTACTGGGGAAATAACCTGGAGATGCAATATCCCCTTCCTCGTGCAAAGTAAGTGGTGCATGACAAGGTTTGTGGGTGTGTGGGGTTCAGCAGGGACAGGAGGCAGTCGTGCATTGACGCAAACTGATTTTTCTTCTTTTTAGGAGAACTGAATTGCTTCTGGTAGCGAGATGTACCTGTAAGGACAAGAGAGATGCTAAAGAGCCCCAGACAAAGAGCAGGCTGGAAATCAAGGCTGCAAGGGCACGAAAGCACTGCCCCAACACTCCATTGCCTATGGCAGATTGAAGCCAGCCCTGTCCTCACCACCCTGGGACAGCCACTGCCACCACCAATGTCTGCTGAGCCACTTGGGTGTTGGAATTCTGCAAACTGAGAATTTTGGGATTTAGTGTGTATATATATATATATATAAATATATATATATATATATATACACACACACATATTCACATATATAGTCACATATACATGTGAATATGTATATATGTATATATGTATATATGTATATATGTATATGTGTATATGTGTATATGTGTATATGTGTATATATGTATATGAATATATATATTCACATATATATGTGAAGAAGTATGGAGGATTTAAGGCATTGTCTGAGTACTTCTTCTTTACCTTCTTCTTCGTGGTTTTGGGTGGTTTTCTGTAATTGGTTGATGGGAGTCCACACTGCAGACTTCAAGCAGCTAGTTATTGGGTCAAAAGTATAAATAATATAAATGTCATCTCATTATTGGGTAAATATCACTTAAATAACCTTGGAAAGATTTAGAAGTGGCCATTCCACCGCAGTTTCCTACCTTGTTAGCTGGAGTTCACAGCTCATGAGACTGTGCTTTAGATAGAAATTAATCATTTTAATTAATTAACTTTAATTAAGAATTAATAAACATCTGAGTCCGAACATGAAAACGGCGTCCTGGGCATTAATTAACCCTGGCTCTAACACGAAGAAGAGACGATCAGAACCCTCACACTTGGGCTTCCCTGTGGCCCTTCTGTGCTGACACAAACCTTTAAAAGCCAAACCTCAGGGATGTCAGAAGCACTTCCTTGCCTTTCTCTGCTCAGCAGGAGAGCCTGGAAAGGGTTAAAAGCTGAACAGGGGGTAACAGGATCTGTCCCCAGGGCTGTGTCACCACTTGCTACTGATGCCTTTGCCTGGCTTATTTTGTTTATTAGATGGGTTTGGGGGGCTCAGAGGGAGGAGCAAGGACACGTCCCACTGTCACTGAGAGAGGGGGATGCGCTCCCAGGTGCTGCTGGCAGGTGATTCATGATCATTTTACTCTAAACTCTTTTAAAAACATGGATCCCTGTCACCATGAGATTCTCCTAGTTTTCTGAGTGTTCATATTAAAGTATAAGTGTGCACCTTCTCACGCTCATTCATGTAAAGAGGAGATTGTCAATTGTAAATATTACCAGTGTTTTCACATTCTTCTCCAAGGAGAGGAGAGGTTGTGTGACAGTCCCTTTGACCAATGTGGTTAAGAGGTGGGAATACCACCCTCCAATCCATGGTCACCTTTCAACAAGTATATAATAAGAAGTAATAAACAAAGGGAAAAGATTCTTCTCTGCTGATGCTGCACTCCCAAATTCTGACTCCGCGTGTTACTCAAGCGAGGCTAACAGTGACAGATCCTCAACTCCAGAGCTAACTGGGATGCAGGGAACAGACTAACATCAGAATGAGGGAGCAACAGCCCCACCAACCCCTTGGAGAGCCCATCTCCTGACTCTGCACCACCAAATCTGCACAAACGCACAATCCCCTGCTGAGATCACTTTTGAGTGTGTTTTCCCCATTTCTCAAATCCAGCAGTTTCAGAGTGGCTGTCACTCATGTCTACTCCCAACTCCTGGAGCCAAGGCCTACCCATTCCAAAGTTTTCCTTGTAATGGGATCTCCACTGCAGACCTTTATGAAGCCATTATGGCATTTGACAAATGCCTTCAGCTTCAGAACACACACACAGTCGTCTCCTATTCCGTGGTGACACGTTTTGAGAGGATGACAGAGGAGTATGTTTAGTGTTATTACCTCTGGCTTACCCCTGGCAGTGCCAAAAGGAAATGTAAACAATCAATCCAGTATAACAATCCTTGATTATTATTCTTACAGCAGCCCTGACATCACGTTATAAGCTATCATAAATTAAAAAATGCATTCCCATTTATTTCAGAAAGCAACACGCAGGAAAAGGCTGAAAAAAATTTCGAGGCTGTCTCAAAAACTTCTCTCAGCACATTTTGAACTTGATTGGTATGACATGAAAAAGTCCCAGAAACAGTGGAAAATTAACTCATTTCAAAAATCACCTTTTGGAGAAGCTCTGCTGATAGCCACTAACTCTGCAGTGAAATCAGTCAGGCAGTTTGGAAACCAGCCCACTGAGAAGGCTACAACAACTTAAAAAAAAAAGTGTTTAAGTAAATCCGAGTGTGGCAGTTTCAAGACTGGGTTCAGGTTTTTTTCCCCTTCCCACCTTTTGAATATCAACCATCCTTTATTTCTTGCTTTTTATACAGCTCCTCTCATCTTTTTTTCTGGTGGTGTGAATAAGGAAAGTGCCATTGCCATCAACAGGGAAAAGTTTTTGCAGTTTTTTTAAGCCACTCGTGCTCCTCCACTAAAAGGACCACCACAACCCTTGACAAAGACCTATCACTGCTATCTCTAAGATGCTGTTGAAATGTCAGCTTAGGATCTTTCCATGATCCTGAAAAGTGTCCTTTCTAATAGATCAATTTACTTTCTATTTGAAATTATATTTGACCTTTACTTTATATTTGAAATGTTTCTTCTACAAACTTCCCTTTTTATTTTCCCCTGGCTTACGTTTTCTTCCTTTGGGGATAACATAATTACACTGACATAAAGAAGAAAACCTTTGTGTCTTAAATATTGCCTCTCTGTTGCCTGAACTTAAAATACGTGAAAAGTTTATGGACCTTGACAGATTCAGGGTGTGGTACAACACACTCTCCTTCATGCAATGCAGCCTCCATCTGCAAGCAAGTTGCCTTTTCATGGAAATACTATTCAGAGAGCATTTCCATAAAAATTCACCCTGGCACGGCTCTGTTTCTCTTGTCATTCGCCCAGCTGTGTTCCTGCCTTGATGGAGTTCTCATTTTGAATAAGGCATGGCAGTCATTTTTGTGGGGGGAGCTGGGGGAACTTTCCATCTTTACGTAAGAGCAAAGCCTGTGGTCGGGGCTGCAGGAGGCATCAGTAAAAGCCAGGGCAGTTGGGTTTACAACCAGAGACAGTCTGAGAACACATTTCAACCTCCTCCTGCCCTGGTCTCCAGTTCCTTGCTAAAGACAAGGAATGCAGCACGCCGAGTCCCAAACTTTGCTTTGCCCAGATGAAACACCGTATTTTCTTGGGGTCCAAGTTGGAACAAGATGATCTTTAAGGTCCCTTCCAACTCAACTCATTCATTCTGTGATTGTCAAAGTCCTGGCTGAGATCAACACAAGACCCCACACACTGAGCAGGAGTCGGGGCCCAGAGGAAGAAGAGGTGCAGGAGAAGGAGGAACCATCCTTAAAGAAGAGATCACCTGTCCCAGGTGGTCAAGTTAAACAAGGTCACGCCACTGCTGCTGCCACTGCTCCTCAGCCACCACGTCCCAGCAGTGCCCTGAGGCATCCAGACCCAGCACCTTTTATTCCCTCTACCAGCCAAGCTGGGACTGAAATTTCACCATTTGCCAAATTTCACCACTCCTGTAGCAGCAAACAGCAAGGCCACTGCAGGAAGGATCCTAGGATGGCCTCAAGTACCCACTGAGCCCTGGGCCACGACCTGGAAAATGCAAAATCAGCTTTCCCCACGCAGATGAGGATACCAAGGGAAGTCAGAGGCTGCTCCTGCACTGCTCCTAGCAGGTGGATGAGCCAATGTCCCAGCATGGCACCAGGGCAAGGACACCCCGTGCTGGGGCTCGCACATCACCACACTCTCCTGTGTTCAAAAGGCATTTCGAGCATGCCTCCCAAACACAAATACTAAATTATTATTTGAAATTATGGGGTTTGTATTTTTCCCTAAGCGTTTGCCCTGCACTGAGGCTGAAAATGGACAGTCTGCGGTCTCTTTTACGAAGCTGTTTTTATCCTCTCGGAACCAAAGTGGTAAACCACTAATGGCATGAGCATTTTTCTCATTATCAGTTACAATGTTAATGACTCTTATTTAAGCAAGCAGTATTTTAAAACCTTTCAGCCTTGCTTGTTCACTTATTAGACCTCAGACTGTTTATTGTGTCTTCTCTTAAGAGAGCTCTTTTATGATGGTAAAGGGAGGAGGCCATTTCAAGACCAGGCAGCAATTTGCATCAGTAAACACTTTAAGGAACATGTTGCTCCAGTGTCTTAAAACAGACTCATTTTCAAAATCCCTCGCCTGAAGGATCAGTGCACACTGGTGCTCAGGTCTAACTGTAAATAGCTAAATGTTTAAATAAAATCAGGGTCTAGCAGCCAAAGCAAAGGCAGGTTTTAACCCCAGTGTTGGGATCAAACTCTGCCTTGTAATCTTGTGCAAAATACTCAGCCCACTCTTAGAAAACATTGGCAGAAACAAAGTGTTTCAAATTTATTTGCCCTAACCCTCCATCTCCCGGACTCCACAGCCACCCACACAGATGAGCACAGGCCATGGAGGTTATTTTCACACATGGATCATAAGGGACTTCTGTTGGCTTCCCTTTTTTTTTTTTCAAGCCCCATCCCAACAGCTACATGGAGAAAAACAGGTTTCATCACATCTACCTAAGGGTACTCATGGAGAAGTATCCAGGGTTGGAAAGGGAATGGGCAACTTTAGGAAGGGTAGAAAGCCAAGCACAAAGGCTCTGGCAGCCAAAAAATCAGAGCGCGTTCATAAAAGAACAGCCCAGCGTTTTGAAAAGTATCGAACAAAGTGGTTGCCAAAGGGTTGCTGTCATCTCCAGGAAAAGCAAGCATGCCACAGATATTTCCTGTGCACGCCGATCCTGGGGGAACAGTAAAAGTGGGTTATTACACAGACCTACTCTCAGTGTTCTCACTTTCATAATACACACGAGTGTTTCCTCCCCGCATCCATTCTTGCTCGAAGCCCTTGGTGGGCAGCATACCTAACTCAGCTTTTGTTTAAGTTCTTATGTTCCTCCCAGGTAATTGGCCCAACGGGACTTTAATCTAAATGGAGTGTGTCTTTGTAGGGACCTCGCAGAGGTATTTCTAATGTTTAATGGTCTCCTGAATTACTACTTTCCTCCCACTGTGAAGGAAATGGGCTCACCGCCGCCCGCTTCCCCGCAGCATTCATTACCACTGGAAACACGGATGTGGAAACAGCATCCCTCAGCCCATCCCATGCACCAAGAGCATGTGAAAGAGGAGGAAAATATTCATTTTCCTTAGCAGCAAAGGACTTGCTCCACGTGGATGTGGCCAAGCCAAGGTTTCCCTCACAATTCACCTATATGGGCTCACCCCAAGAGGGTGAGGGAAATGGATCCCTGGCTCAGGGTGACACGGGCACGTACCTGGCAGTGCTGTGGGAATGGGGATCTGGCTCTGTGGGGTTACTGGTTGCCTTTCCTGCACAGCCCTTTCTCAGACCATGTCTTAATGTCTTCCAGACCCCCAGCAGCCCTCACACCATATGTGGAGTAAGAGCAGCGTGGAGTAACTGGTTAATGAGTTACTCTCACAGCCTGCTCCCCTCGGGAGCTGGTACACATCTCAGTGCCTGCCAGCAGCACAGTGGAGAACCAGCTCTCAACTGCTGTTCAATACCTAATTTAAAACTCTTGTAATTATAGTACTACAATAGTAACATTCAGGTCACCTAGAAGCCAAGTGCCTCATTCATTCCCTCTGTCCCTGGCTGAGGAATTGTGTGTCCAGCAGGAGCAGGGCAGGGATTGTCCCTCTGTGCTCCAGGGCTGTGTCCAGCTGTGGCTCCTGCAGGAGAGCCCTGGAGGGGCTGGAGCGTGTCCAGGGCAGGGAAGGGAGCTGGGAAGGGGCTGGAGAATTCCTGAGGGAGCTGGGAAGGGGCTGGAGAATTCCTGAGGGAGCTGGGAAGGGGCTGAGGCTGGAGAAAAGGAGGCTCAGGGGGACCTTGTGGCTCTGCACAAGTCCCTGACAGGAGGGGACAGCCGGGGGGGCCGGGCTGTGCTCCAGGAACAGGGACAGGAGGAGAGGGAACGGCCTCAGGCTGGGCCAGGGGAGGCTCAGCTTGGGCAGCAGCAGGAATTTGCCCATGGAAAGGGAGCTCAGCCTTGGCAGGGGCTGCCCAGGGAGCTTTGGAGTGCCCATCCCTGGAGGTGTCCCAGGAAGGGCTGGAGGTGGCCCTGAGTGCTCTGGGCTGGGGACAAGGTGGGCGATGAGGTGGGCATCAGTCACTTTGGACTTCGTGATTTTGGAGGATTCCAACCTTAATGGTTCTGTAGCACAGAAAACTTCTAAACCAGCTCTACTCAAACACTGGAGTTGAAAGTTTCCCTTCAGACAACACAGGTGGGGCTGAGCAGGGAGGCCCATCCCCAGGGCCATTTAGTGCTGAGTTAGTGACAATCCTGTGTGTCCCACAGGCCTGCTGGGCTTTTCCTCCCTCTTCTTGCCTGTTGAGAACACCTGACTTGCTTCAAGAGAAGGAGACAATATTAGAGGTGATGTGCTTTGGCTGTAAATGTCATCATATCCAAAACGCCTTTCAAATTTAAACCAGAAAATATGGGATTCCCCAGCAAGAGGAAGCTACTGGGTCCAGTGAGGAATTAAAAAAGGAGACCTTGACAGCAAATCTTCCCTGACTCCTGCCTGCCAAGGGACTGGGAGGAGGCCAGAGATGGAGCAGGAGGGAGTTGTGAGATCTGCAGGCGTATGACCCATGTCTCCTCCTCTATGAAAGATGAGCCCACACAGAGAAAGTGGAAATTCTCTGAGCTCATACAAGGGAAATTTTATCAACAGAAAAAACAGTGGCTGTTTCCTGTGCGAAAAAGACTGTGCTTTTAAATGCTGTAGTGACTGGGGGGAATTAAGGCTTTAGGAGATCAGCAGTGAGAACTCTTCCAGGGCTTTCCAGCCCCAGCAGAATCATGAGGAAGAAACACTTCAGCTGAAGAGCTTTGACCCCTTGAAAGCCATCAGAGAAGCTTCAGCCACTTCAGCAAGGACAAGATTTCATCCACTGAACAGAAATTCAGAGTTCTCAAACTCTTTTAGGGGTTATTCTGGAACAGAGGAGGAAGAGGAATTTATGGTTTGTTCTTTTTCCATGTAAAACCAACTGAAAGTGGTAAATATGTTAAAACAGGCTTGTTTTTCTTTTCAAGAGAGCAGTGCTCCAAAGGAGAACAACAGGACTGTCAAACACCCAGGAGCACATGTGGTGTGCTTACACCACTGGTTTTGAGTTTCTGTGCACCAGCCAGGCTCCAGCTTCCTACCAAACCATTAAAAACGAGAAAAGAGACGAGACGAGTTCAAAAATTCAGTATCACCTACTTAGCCGAGAGTGACTTTTAGTGAAATGATTTGCCTTGCTAATCCTTTCCACGAAATGCAGATGAGAGTTGACACGGATGGGGACCTGGACTGACCTCCATTGGCCTCCCCAGGAGCTGGAGAGGCCCTGGGCTCACCAGTGCGGGGGGAACTCGCCCCTCATGCGAGGGACAACCAGACCGGGGCTCTGGTTGCCAGCGATGATTTGTTTCCTCGCAGGTCCATAAACACAGATTACATCAGTCTGGTTTCAGGCTCATTTTTAGCCGAGGCCACTCCGTCCAAGAGGAACCAGAGGCAGTGGTCAAACGGAGCCTCTCCGTGCTCCAGACAAGCCCACTGATCCGAACCTGCTCCTGCAGGGACACGAGGATGCCAGAAACCGGCGCAGTGAGCTGGCCAGAATTCATCCAGCCGTAACAGGCAGGAACGAGGGATCGCGCTTTTCCTCCACAAACGGTAAAACTATCCAAGCCCAAATCCCCTCCCCACGAATTTCAAATGCCTTCTTTCTTGCTCTTCCTGGTGTTAAACACATGTTACGCTCGCCTTACCAAACGTGCACAGTTTGTCTGGTTCCGAAGCAGGGGCTGGAGCGCAGCAAATGTCCTCGCTCTCACTCCCGTTCCTGCCTTCCAAGAGAAGTGCCAGAGAAAGGGTTCTATTTTTGTAAGAGTTTAAAGGGCACGGTCAGAAAAGTGACTATGTAAAAATGGCACCTTTTCATCCAGCAGATCTGTTCCCAGTGAGTATTCTGAGTCATGTCTGCTTACTTTAGTGACCAAAATAGATTTTTAGTACTTCTCACTCCTCTCTAGTCCTATGGAACCAACACAGCAAAAGAGGGAGTTATATAAATCCTGCCTTGGACTAAAACCTGTCAGGATGAGCCCGAGGGGCAGAAGGGAGGGCTGGATGTGCTCCTGTGGGTGGCTGAGGGGGCAGTGCCCCACCCCGGTGCCACAAATGCCACATCACACAGGGAGGTGATAGCCCAGAGGGACGGGAGTGGAGGACAGCCCAAATTCCCTGCGCCTTGGCTCCTGCATCCTTCAACAACCTGATCATGACCCCCCATCCCACATTCCTGCTCTGCAGACAGACCACAGGCTGAGCTCCCTGGGCTCACATTTGGTTACAACTCTGTCTCCTGTAAACTGTCCTGGAAATCACAAGCAAACAACAAACTCAGAGCTCGCCCCTCCTTCCCCACTGGCTCCATGCAGAGCTGCTTTGCAGGCCTGGCTGCAGCTCTGCAGCTCAGCTGTGCTCCTTGTAGGACCACTGTCATCAAGGGGCTAAAAACTGCCCCTGGCAAGTAAAAAGCTCATGGCCTGTCCAAAATGAGCCTTCCATGGTTGTGCTTAGAGAGATTTAAGCAAAGCGTAGACCCAAGGCTGTCATCTATACAGTTGCACCAGCCTAAAAAAAAACCACTTTAAATGGTTGTTACGATTTCCTTCATGGGCAGAACAGACTCCTAAGACAAAGGCAGCAGAGTTAATCCATTCCTATCTTACTCTGAAGCTGAAAGAAATGATGGTTAACCTTTTCTTAGTCCGTTTTTCAAGGAAGTTAAGAGAGCAGTGCAAAAAGGATAAAAGGGTTTTCTGTTGCTATTTCTGATGTTCCTATTTCTAAACAAAAAGGAAGCTCAACAGTAAAAATTAAACTGTTGTGTTTACTTAAAATTAAACTTTAAAATTAAAATTATAAGTAAGCAATAATAATAATTTCCACTCAGACTGTAATACTCATCTGGTCTCTCTGCTGTATTTTACTTACATTTTTTCCTTCAGTCTCCCTAAGATCAGAAGCTGGAAGGCCTGGATTTGTCTCTGGGTGCAGAATTCAGGGCACTCCATGCCAGCCATGTAAAAGCCAAAATACCCAGTCCTGCAACCTCACTTCCTACCTGGACCATCTTCTGCATTTTCAGTGCCTTTCCCAAATGTCTCAGACTGGCAAGATTAACTTGTCCTCTGGCTGGAATTTACCCAACTGCTGTCAGCCAAATCCTTGATTTTTGGCTGGCTACAGTGAGGTGAGGTGAATCCTCCCCTCCCTAAAGTCATTTTTCAGTCTCATCCCTTAGAACTGACTTCTCTGCATGGGAGAAGGAAGAGGCCAGGTTCAGGTTTCTTCCAAGCTCTTCATTTCCAGGGGGTGATGAATGGCTCTGCTGAAATGAAGCCTTGGAGGTGCCTACAAAAGACGGTGCCCGCGGTGGTGTCAGGATGTTGACACACATATTGGTGACAGATGATTTGGCTTGTCTTGGTTGCAAGAGATACAGAGACTGCTACAGACTGTTTGCTATAAATACATAAAAATAAAAATACCAGAGAACTTATAAATGCAGCAAAGGAATGAAGAGCACCAGCCCAAATTCCCAGCTTCACATTCTGGGCAAATGTAATGAAATTTAAGGAAAGGCACAAGATATCGACCAGGACTAAGCTAGACCTTGATTTGATATTAAATCCTTTATCTTATCTTAATGTGCTAATAAAACCTTTATTTTTTTTCCTTTTCCAAACCTGTTTTTAATGCAAATTTTGCACAAGCCTGTGTAAAAAATACCCCTTCTATAAGTCTTTGAAGAGCCAACTACAATCAGAACAATCAATGGAACAGCAACAGCAGCCCTTTAGAGAAATGATGGAGAATTTTTCCCATGTCTGTTTTGCAAGTCCTGCAGATCAGCTGCTTTTCCAAGCAGATTTTTCAGCTTAGTCTCAGTGCATGTTGCAATGCAACATCTTTATGTTACTTTAGTAGTTAATCCTTTGTGTATAATTTCTGAACTCTATAGAGAGCAGTCCGTTTTATAAACAGAATTTTAAACCACCAGGTTTAAATTTATTGCAGGGTTTATTCAGAACTGACAAAGCCTCCTTAGAAAACGGAATTTTGTTAAGAAGTCTTTCCTTCTGCATAACTACAAGACTTCCTTCTGTATAAAACCCTTTTCTACTTAAACAGATGAATACAAGCCATAAAATTGTTTGCCATTTTTTCCTTGTTTAATTCACAGAAAGAGATACACTGTGCAATTTTTAAAATCCCTAATTTTTACATGTACATTTAATTGCATTAAAATCACATACTGCATACATTACAACTATTAAGTATCAAAATATGAGTGATTTGTTGAAAGATTTTTCTTTTTGCAGTCAAATCAGGTCAAACATACCATGTATATCCATACTTGAGAAGCTAAAAATAAAGTAATCAACTCAACGCAATAATTATACAAGCGGGAAGCCTACATGACTTAAAAATCAGAAGAAATCAATCTGATTTCACAAAACATTTTGTTTTAGGTTGTCTGCAGGGCAGCAAAAGCTGCTCCTCCTACGCCAACGCTCCCAGAACCAGAATAATGAAACGACCTGAGCAGCAGATAAATCAGTGCAACTTTAACAGAATAATAGTAGGAAAATAAAAAGAAAAAAAGGAAACAAGTCCTTACCAACCACTTGTAGCAGACAGTAAAAAGCAGGAGGAAAAGATGCTAATTCAGCAGGCAATGCACTTGGGATGATGGGATGGCGGGAGAGAAACCTTCCCCTGACCCGCTCACACCTGCACAGCCTTGCTGGGGTGCCTGTGTCCCAGCCAGGGCTGTGACCTGTCCTGCTCTCCTTGGGGTAGGGGCCAAGCTCTGGCCACAGGCAGCATTCCCAAATCCCAGACCCTGCAGCTCCAACGCTGCCCCGTCCAGCCCCGCACCCCGAACCGCTCTCCCGCCGCCCTCGATCAGGGCTCTCCTCCCGCCGCCGTGGCTTGGCGAGGTGAAAAGAAAACAAGGCTGTCTCATTACGGACCTCCTGGAGGAAGCTGGGGACTTGGGTGTCGGAGCGAGGCTGATTGAAACCACATTGGAGGCGGTATGTGCTGAGCCGGCCTGGCCGCCGCGCTCAGCGGCCCCCACCAGCCGGCCTTGCTCCCCCCAATCAGCAGCTAATTAGGCGTGTGGGGGTCCCAGTTCAGGAGGCCTGAAACATCCCTGAAAGCAGTGTTTGTTGGGCAGGAGCAGCACCTGGGAGAGGCAGCAGCTTTGGAATATCGCACCAATGCCGCCGAGTGCCCAGGCAGGAGCACGGCATCTTCCCGAAGGCTGCAGCAATGCTGCTGCCAAGACCCTTTAACGAGCACCTGGGTGCTCTGTCATGTGTTAAATATTAAAATGAATCAACACAGAAGGGCTCAAAGCAAAACCAAACCCTCACCTGTGCACAGGAACCACTCCCCAGCCCACTGTGGTCAGGCAGGGTTGTGTGGCTACAGCTCGAGGGCCTGGGGTTTCAACCATCCCCTATCGAAGCTGGTTGTATCCCCAGCCAAAATGAAAACATGTGTTTGTTGTTTTTTTCTTTGGGCAGACGATTAATATTTATGTGATGCATTATCAAACAGAAATAACTATGTATTTTGTTCCTGGAATAATGGGGTTTTTTTTCTTGTTGGACTGAAGCTGTGCCAAGGAGGGATTGCAGCTGATGCAAGCAGCGTGCAAGGACAATCCACTTACCATGGCAGCTTTCTAAAGGAAAAAGGGACATTTCTGAATGGGGGTAAGTGGAGGGAAATAATTGCTGTGGTGGAATCTCACACTCCACACAAGGAGAAGTGCCACCCAAGGCAGCAGGAGATCCTCCTGCCACAGCAGTGCAAGAGAAGCAGGCATGTTGCAAATCCATTCATGCTTATTTTAGATCAACTCTCCTTTTTGCTCTCAAACAACATAAAAAATACCTTGCTGCACATGTTTTACTTTTGATAAATTGCTGATTAATGAGGACGTGTACCGTGTCCACAGCAGAATAAACTCTTTGGGTTTCATTGTCAAATTGCTGTTTCTAGAATTTAATTAACCCCTCCAGATTATACACAGACCACTAAATATAAATAGAAGAGGTTAAAATGCAGTTTAAATATAACAGATACGGCCACAACTCCATATTTAGATATACCCTTTTATTTTTTCCTATTGCCTGCTTTTTACTTACATTTAAATTTAGCAAAGTAATTTTAGACTGCCAGTTTTCTACCTACACTAGTTAACTACACTGTGAAGGAAATAAATTAGATTAGATACCACTACTTTCCAAAATGACAAATTGATACAAATTTTTTGGACTCAGACCTTCAGCCAAAAAGACAAAATGATCAATTTTCCTGGGAAACTTGCATGTCGAAAAGGGCATGGCCAGAACCACCCTGGGAAGTAAAAAATATTCCAGTGGCTGTGAGAGCAGCCAGTTGTGGGTATAATGAAAACCAGTGTGGTGTTATCGCACAAAAGGTAATTCTTCCAACCCAAGACAAACAACATTATAATTCAGGCTGAAAATATCTTTGTCCCAGTGTGAACTTTTTTTCTTTTTTTAAAAAAAAACATTTTAAATCAACTGTATAGGGAAAGTGCCACACAAAGCATACACTGATCCCTGGCATCCCTTCCCAGCTGCACAGAAAACCAGCGGGCAGCTTTAGGCACTCAGGGCTAAGCCTGCCCCGCTGACCTCAGCTGATATGGATCAGGCCCAAAAGGCCCTTTCCCACCTTACCCCCTGTCAACAACTTCCACCTCGAGTTCGGGACACAGATTTCCACAGAGCTGCTCACATGATTCAAAGGAGCACAGTTTGCCCTGACGGCTGCCTTTTCCTGAAAAAAAAAGAAATAACAACTCTTCACTCAAAAGAAAATGGCAAGCCTCCTGATAGTGGAACAAAACCCCAACGCAATGGCTGTTGAAGGGAAAGGGGTTGTTCTGACCCAACCATTCTAAATTATTTTGTCACTGCCTGCTTCTAACTCCTGGAGCATTTAGTAAAGCTCAGACGAGGAAAGGAAATGTAACGCGCAGTGTTTTGGGGCTACCAGATGCCATCGGCACCGCAAAAGCTTCTCATGTGTTTTTTGATCCTCGCTGGAGAAGGAACTGCTGCGTTGAGGGATCACAGCGAAGCCCTCAAAATCAAACACCCTGCAGAGGGAGAGCAGGGCCACGAGCCTCACTCACGCTGTGACAGCAAAGCACTGGGGGCTTGGAGAATATGCAGTGGGAAAGGATTTGCCTCATCGGTAGCCAGGTATTCTGCTCACGGGGTGCTGTTCAAACCAACGGGACTGCCACGGTCTTCCCAGGGTTTTCTGTTTGTTTACACAGCTCTGTGCAGAAAACAAACTGCCCACAGCAGAGCAGGTAGCAAAGAGACACTTCCACGGGGCAGGCTCTTAGGCAGAATTGTCATTTGAACCCCGACAGCAGCGGGATCCAAACTGGTGTTCCAGAGGGAAGAGGACAAACAAACCAGCATCCTTGTGATGAGAAACACAGCTCCCAAGTCTGGAACAACCTGGAACTGAAGCTCATGGCTCATGGTTGCCATCACTGTGAGTCCTCACTGGACTCACACACCCAGATTCCTTCACTGCCTTACAAACAGCTCAAAATCATTTAAAAGAAAGAGAGAGAACCCCACAGGCACTACTGCTTAAAAACCATCAGAAGGAGATCATGCATAATATATACATATCTATTAGAATCTATCAGTGCTACAGAAATGACAATCCAAAGGGAGTAACACCTCAAGAGCAAAAACTCCGCTAATCACACCTAGGACTTATCCTGACAGATCATTTATAAAATTCCTGTAACATGTAACTCTATCCAGTACTATATGATTTGTTTAACTCTGGGACTAAATTGTGGGAGGTGGGGACAGATGCTGTTCAAAGCTCTAAACCCTGAAATGTTTTTGGAGCTGGTAGATTATTTTCTTGCAAATCTTTTCAAAGAATTTGCCATTGTTTGCCCACATACGCATATGAAAGAGAAAATAAGGAGTGATGTTGCTATTCCAATGTACCACATCTCTGTTTTTATAAATGCCCCTTAAGAAATAGATCAGGCAATCAACATAAAAATCTGTTTGTGCTGTATGAGGTATGGCTTGGTCTGTTTATGCCTTTACTTATTTACTTCTAATTGGGAAACTATCAAATAATCTATTTCTCTCCTTGATTTTCCTATCAGTTTAGGTGTGCCTGATGTATGTACTCCAACAAAAGTTTACATTTCATACCCCAGTGAGAAGCTGTCTTTGCCTGCTTCACTTGTTTCAGTAAAACCAGGGAAGTGCTCAAAGGGTTAAACCAAAGGAATGTGACATTTCTCCATGTGCAGTTCATAGACCTATCCTGGTTTTCCTAATGGACTCAAAATTACATGGGCAGAACGGGGCAGAATGTAATTTCCAAACTCTTACTTCAGAGCAGCGTTAATTCACAGAACGACACTTAGGACACAAATAAAAAACTTCATTAAAGAACGAGCCATTCCCTCGCACCGTGAGCAATGAATGGAAGTTTATGTTAGCCAGAACTCGCAACTCCAGCTTTTGTAAATACAATTACGTGCACTCCAAACTCCTC
Organism: Prinia subflava; assembly: GCF_021018805.1. Classification (NCBI taxonomy): domain Eukaryota; kingdom Metazoa; phylum Chordata; class Aves; order Passeriformes; family Cisticolidae; genus Prinia; species Prinia subflava. The sequence goes on along the minus strand of NC_086249.1, from coordinate 104,726,122 downwards.
AGCGAAGTCATCTGGTCACCAAAACAGCCCTGCATATCCCTTACTCTGAAAAGTACCAAACACAGCCACGACTCCCCTCAGCCACGCAGGTAATGGAAGGTTCTCCTACGTGCAAGAGCTGCCCAGCTCTTGAAAAGCCATCGAGCTATTAGTTAATTGAATGATGAATTGCTGAAAGGATTACAAAGGCACCAACGCTGCTATTACGATACGGGGGGCGGAGGGAAGTGATGGCGAAGGGGAACGCGATATCATTTCTGCCCGAAAAGCCAGCGGCCAGCCCGAAGCCAAACAGCGTTAATCCTTCAAAACTTAAAAGAAACTCAGGCAGGGTTCGCGCAGAGGATGCCCGGCTGCGGCTGCCGAGCCCTCGGGGCTGCCACGCTCCGGCAGCCGACGGCCAGGGGACAGCCAGGCTGGTCACTCTCCCGGCCGGTCACTGTCCCGATCGGTCACTGTCCCGATCGGTCACTCTCCCCATCGGTCACTCTCCGGCCGGTCCCTCGCCCATCTCCCCGCCGCTCCCGCCCCGACGGCCGGCGCTCCGCTCGCCGCGCCCGCCCCATCGCAGCCCCGAAGGGAAAGCACTTACCGGGCTGGGGCTGGGGTCACTCCGGGCTCCCGGGGAGGGGGGACGGGGCGGGACGGGACGGGACGGGGGAAGGCAGCGGCCGCCAGCGGCGGGAGCTCGGCAGGGAGTGAGGGAGCGGGCAGGGGACGGCGGCGTTGCCGACTGCGGTGAGTCACTTCAGTCGGGACGGGCTCAGCCCATCGCGCTGGCCCCCGGCTCCGGGCGCCTCTTCCTCTCTCCAATCGCCGAGCGCGGCCGCCGCCGCCGCTCCCGGCGCTGCCCGGCTCCCCCGCCGCCGTCGGGGCGGCCCCGCGCCCGGGGCGCTCCGGGACCCCCCGCCCCCGGTGCCCGCGTCCTCCCCCGGCTGCGGGAGGGGCCGGGCGGAGCTGGAGGTGAGCGGGAGCCGCGGGGGGAGGACGCGGGGCCCGGCGCGGCCGCTTCGCCCCCCGGCGCGGGGAACAGGAGCGCGTTTGAAGGGGCCACAACAAGCGCGCGGTTGTGGCGGGGACCCGACGTGAATGCCGGCCTGGCCCCTAAACCAGGTGGCAGCGGGAGGAACAGCGGGATGCTCGGGAATAAAAGGGGAGCGGGGGGGTGGGGAATGAAGCAGAGGGAGGCTGGTCCGGCCGAAGCTGCAGCCCCATCTCCCAGGGGCGATGGAGAGGGGGACCCATCCCGGCGGTGACATCGGACGGAGGAAACCCAGGGGAGAAGCGGGTGGTGCGCCCCGTCTTGTCCCATGTCCCCTGTCCCTCGTCCCTCCTTACCGGGGCTCCGCTTGTCCCCGCCGCCGCCTCGCCCCGACCTTCCCCGGGCACGCCTCGGCCCCGGCCGCACCGCCGGGCATCGCCCGCCGCTCTCCGCCAGCGGTCAGCTGCCCGTCCGCAGCAGAAAACCCAGTAGTCCCTTAATTAAAAATAATAATTAAAAAAAAATTACAAAAAAAATAATTAAAAGCGTCTCAGTTTTTAAAGCAGAACTACATAATGTATTAATTGGTCGCTATTAGCATGCAGTTTTATTGAGCATAGCACACAGAAGTCTGATTGTAAGCGAGGAGTGTTTTCAATGAAAGTGGAGTTATTTTAGCTGCAGACATGTTTACATTTCTGTGGTTTAGTCTATAACTTTCTCTTTTTCTTGCTTCAGAATTCTGCTCCATGAAGCAAAGCCCTTAGCTCCCAGACATTCCAAAAAGTCTGCCAAAATAATAGGGGAAAAAAAAAAAAAAAGGGAGAAGGAATTAAAAAAAACACACACAGAGACCCCCAAGTCTGGGTCAGGCTCAGGGCTGGGTATGGGCAGAGCGAGTATACCCCCTCCTCACTCTCCCTCTCCAGTTAAAAAGCCTTCAGGGCTCCATTTCCTGTTTTTAAGGAAAAAATAAAGCGGGTCTAGGACTGATTTTAGACACTGCCTAGACCAGGGCTGGTGGGTGCCGAGGACCTTTAACTCTCTCGATGCCAAAAAGTGCCCGATACCGCCCATCCAGGCTGCCCCACACCTCCCTGCTCTGGAGCAGCCCCAGCAGAAAGATGGGCTTTTTATTCTAAAATGTGGTTTTTTTGGTAACTAAGAACCCAAACGTCCCAAGCAACCACGTAGTGCTTGGATGAGCAGAGTGAAGAGATAAAACACCCCAAAAGCGGCACTGGGTGCCCTCTGCTACTGGGGATCTCCTGGTGAGCCTGTCCCTTCTCAGAGTTGGGGACAGCGTTGTCACCCAGCCCATCTTCCCCGCAGCCTGCCCTGCTGTGGATGGGCAGCATCACTCGTGTGATGAGTGGGCGTGAAAACAGCCCGAGCCTCTGGACGTTAAATCCGCAGCTTTGGAAAATCAAAACGGAGCAGCTCGGCTAAAATTAGGAGCACGCAGCAGTGAATGAAGCACAACAGTCGTGGACGCCTCCCTCCCCACAAAACTCCCGAGTCAAGTTTTCCACTCCAAGGCTTGGTGGGGCAGGATAGGAATAGAAACAGGAGTGTTCAGAATAAAACACCCCTGTAATGAGGGGTGGTGTCTCCAGGGAAGGGACAGAGGATGCTGATGGCAGACAGGGAACCCTGTCCCAGTCCTGCCCCTCTTCCCTGGGAGGGAAAATCCTTGGATCTGCAAGCAGAATGCAAAGCCTCAGGTGAGACAGGGGAGGAAAATTCACAGTGGTGTTTCTTGGCCCCTGGCCCTCAACATTTGCCTCCCAACCCCATCTGAAGGATTTTTATGTGTGTGTCCCCTCCCCAGACTTTTTATTTTTACATGCCAGATGACTCCTGTATATTTGGACCTCTCGCTTTTGAAGAAGCCAGAAAGCATTATGATTTCCCAATGCTTAAAAAAGAAAAGAAAACACCTTTCCCCCAAGATGTTTTATATTAATTTAAGTATCGGTTCCTGGTTCATGTCAGCCCCTTTCACAATGAAATGTCCTGCGTGGGCTGTCACACCTGCTAAATATAATCCTCTCATTCTTTTGATATTCTGCAAAGGGCCTTTAAAGGTTCACATCCTCCAGTCTGGAGGTTTAATTGCTTCATCTCGGATTTTTAAGAAGCCTTATAAATTTCTGATTTTTGTGGATTTCAAAGGAGCAGGGGGAGGGATGGGATGGGGATGCGAGGGCGATGCTGAGAGCACTGCACTGACACTGCAGGTCTTGTAAAAGCTCTGATGCTCCAGCCTGTCCCACAGCTTCTGCTCTTTGGGGCAGACAGCTTGAGCTGGTTTTATGAGTTACCAATGAGTTAAATATGAAAATAGTAGCCTATTTCGCTATGGTAAATGCTCACCAGGGAGGAAATCATAGATTCAGTTTTATAGAAGGTAATGGAGTGAGATTACCCACACTAATGTACTTAACTCTTCAGAGAACATAAATCCAACAGGAGACAGCCCCAGAACCAGTTGATCCCCTGAACAAACTGCAGCCAGCAGCAGTTTCATCCTTACGAGGTGCTGGTGGCACCAGGCTGGCCCGGTGGAGCTGTGGTTAGAAACTCCTGCTCCAGAGGAGTGTGGTGGTTACAGACTCCAACGAGGATGTTCCTGGGGCCAGAAAATGCCTGGCAGGATGGGAACAGGAGGGCAGGAGGGCTGGGGGTGGAAATCCTGCAGCCCCAGCCTTTGGACACTGCACACAGCAGCTCTCGGTAACACCACGGCCACAAACTCTCTGGAAGTGCGGCGCATAATTCCTGTTAAATGAGATAAAGCAGCAGAGAGAGGGACGCTGAGAGTGCTGACAGCTTCGTGCTGCACCCAGATGTGGCTTCAGGAATGGTACCCACGGCAGGGCCCCCAAAATGCTGTGTTTTCAGGGAGGAGCTGCAGCAAAGCCAGCGCGGGTCGTGTCCATCCTGCATCACCTTCAGAGCTGAGGCACTCCCAGGTGCAGGGGACCCAGCCCCACCAGTGACCAGCACACAGGACAGCTGAGCTGCTGGCCTCCCACATGGAAAGATGCTCCACATTGTCACTCCATGCCCAAAAGCCCAATCTTCTGACCTTCCAAGCCCTACCTGTGTGGCTAAAAAAGAGCCCTGCAGCTCTTTGCTCACAGCCAGTTGCTCTGTCACAGCAGTTGTCCCCAAAGCTGACCCCGGTGTCTTGTGCAGGGACAAGATCCACCCCAAAGACTCATTCCTTTCTCTCAGGTGGAAGGAGGACATTTCAGAGCAGAAGGGTCTTGGAGCGCTGCTTCTTGCTCAGGAGTGTCGTGGGGAAAGAAAAAAAGTGGTCACATCATTTTCCACCTCCTTAAACACAGTTTTCAAAAGCGATAAAAATTAACAAATTGTCACATCTGGATCGAGAAAAAAAATCCCTTAACCAGCGTTTTTCCCATAGTTCTTCCAGAGCAGTGGACCTAGGAAAATATATTTACAAATATATTTGTACAGCCTCAGATTTGTGGCACAGCCTCAGATAATTTTGAGTCTTTGTGGCAGAACGAGGGACTGAAGCACTTAGAGGATGCAGAACTCACTTTGGTTTTATGCTGCTGCCCTGTTTACCACTAAACCACATCCCCAATGCCACATCCATGTGTTTTTTGCAGATTTCCATGGACAGGAACTCCACCACTTGCCTGGACAGCCTGTCCAGTGCTTGACCATCCTTTCAGTGAATAAATTTTTCCTAATGTCACCCTAAGCCTCCCGTGGTGCAACCTGAGGCTGTTTCCTCTTGTTCCTGTCACTTGTCACCTGGGAGAAAAGACCAAGTCTCACCTGGCTACAACCTTTCAGGGGATTTTAGAAAGCAAATATGTTCCTCTCTGAGCCTCCTTTCCCCAGGTTAAACAACCAGTTCATTCAAAAAAAAAAAAACTGAAAAAAGAAGGATAATAATGCAAAATTCATAGCATTAATCATCATAGTTATTATCAATGAAATGGGATATATGAATGATATTTATTTCTTTTGATAGGAAACAACAGGAGTAGATCACAGATGATTTTATTTTTTCCCCACTGGCAAAATGCAATTCCAGCACCTGATTTTCTCATTAGAATCAGAAAGGATTAACATTTTACTTACGAAAATACCATTTAGGATGAACAAGTCAGGCAACAAAAAAGGGGACACCTTTATAAATATTACCTCTCACAGGTGTGGGTGACATTCACTAATAAAGGTTCCCTTATGTAAAATTGACATTTAATTCAGGAGGTATAGGCAGTTATATAGACACATCCTGATGCCTGGATATCAACAGGAAACTCTTTTCAAGGAGCAGAAATTATGGCTTTTTACAGCACTCATGGATTTGTTTTAGTCACAGACTGGACACCTCAATATCATTTTGGCAATCTCTGAAAAGACTCTGGTGTCCCTCCTATGAGAGAACCACTTTTAATTAGGGAAGGAAAGAGCATTTCTATTTAAAAGTTCTAAAGTGGCAAAAGAAAGGGTTTCATTTGGAATTTACCTGAGTATCTGGTTAGATAACGTGGTTGGGTAAAGGGGATATTGATCACCAGGATATTCAGCATCAGGGATTATTCAGGACTGCTGTGTCAATTTGGAACAATTCACACTCTTTCCCAAGCAATGAGCTAAAAGGAAAGTGAGATAATTTGTTTATTTTCATCTTTAGGTTTGGGGTTTTTTTTTTGCTTACACTGATAGCTGAGTTCAAAAAACAGTATGTTGGCAGGGAAGGTCCAGGGAACACTTGAAACTCCCACGAATTCAGGAGGGGTTTTATGAGGCTACAAGAAGTGATGGAAAAAAAATCAAAAATGCCAGAGGTCTGATCTGAGTGAGCTGGGATGCTTGCCTGAATCCCTCCTAACTATCTTGAATCTCCAAAATAAGGTGAAACTCTCTACTTTCCCCCCCCTGTATTTTGGCAAATAAGTCCCAAAAAGACAAAGCTGAATATCAGTCCAAAGGCAAACTGGGATAATGGTGAAATAAACTCTGTGCAAATTTCTGTGACCAGAACTGAACTCCTCATTCATTCTCAGTTTGAGCTTGGGGAGCAGATTTTGTGCTTTTTCCTATTCTAACCAAAGCATTTCCCTTCCTCTCTCCAAAGGGGCATTTCTTGGCAGCACTGCTGAGATTCAAGGAATAACTCACCCAGTAAATCAATACAGAAAGGCTGAGTGGAGCATCTTTGTAAGAACTGCAAAGTTCTCCAGCCACATGGTAAAAGTTAAAAATAAGAAAAAAAAGAAAAAAAAAGAAAAAAAAAAAAAAAAAAGAAAAAAAAAAGAAAAAAAAAGATAAAAAGAAAAAAAAAAGAAAAAGAAAATAAAAGAAAAAGAAAAAGAAAAGAAGTCAAAGTTAGTGTAGAAGGCAAAATGTCATAATTTTAAAAATATTTACTGGTGAATAATATAACCAGTATATCAAAAGGAGCTGTGCAAGAATGGGTGTTTGAACATAAAAAATAACTGATGAATAATGGATGGAGACAAGCCTGACTAAAAATAAAATGTTTACACTTCAACAGAAAGCAATTAATAAGTGTAAATACATAAAGTCACTTGCTCATTATTTTCTTATATATTTACATTTTTGCATTCCCTGGGATTCCCTGGTGCATGGTGATCCCTGAGGAGGCCATAGCTCAATGCAAATGTAATCCAACAGAGAATTAATGCCCAAATAAACATCATTTTTATGGGATTTAAACTTGTGAACTATATTCTCTCTCTTCTTTACATTAGTCTGCTTCTCTGCTTTCTCTATTTCTCATGGTACCTGGAAAAAACTTAAATTTTGCCTTCAGGTCTCTGGAGTTGGTGTTGTTCACACACAGGTGCCTGTAGAGCTGTAAATCCAGCTTTGTTAACAGGTCTTCATGAACACACAGCTCTAAGAAAGGTGATATTTCTCTATATTAATCATTTTTCAGCTACTCCCGTATATAATCACACCATTTTATCATTTGTTTGGCTAATATTTACAAGTTTCTCAAAGCATTTCTTCATGGCCTGTTTCATGCAACAGAGAAACCTCTGAAATTTTAGAAAGAGGCAGAAAACCAGCCTCCCCCAGGACCTGCAGCTCCAAAAAACTCCCTGATACACCACTGGGAGAAACTCGATTTTCCACAGCTGCACCCCTACGCACACCAAGGCAGTCACAGACACACAAACCCACGCTGGTTCTCACACCTACCTCGTGGCAGCAAGTCACAGGGGTGTCCCCAAAATGCCATCTGTGTGTGTGCAGGCAGGGCAGAGCCCTTTGTGCTGGGCTGTGCAGGTGCCCATATGCAGCGAGCTCCGCGCCGGCTGGGCAGGAAGGGAGAGGCGGCTGCAGAAGGTGACTCAGCTGGGGATGTGACACTGAATCACCCTCTGGATGAGCCACCCCTGCTTCCAGCTGCTGAAATCAACACCCTGAAGCGCAGGGTGGCAGCTCTGTAGGTGGCAGGGTGACAGAGGTGCTGTGGTTTGAGTTTCTCAGGCAGCACCTGGATGTCCCCATCGCTGCCTGGCTGGTGGCACATGTCCTGCATGTCCCCAGTCTCAGGCATGTCCAGTTTTGACAGCTGGAGGTGGCACTCAGTGCTCTGGGCTGGGTGACAAGGTGGGCATCAGGCACAGCTTGGACTCAAGATCCTGGAGGGCTTTTCCAGCCTTAATTATTCTTTGTTTCACATTTCTTTCAGAGCTGATGAAAAATGAAGATGTTTCGCTCACAACAGCCCTTTGGACTGGATTCAGTGAAGTCTATTTGTTCTATAACAGATTAAAAAATTACATGCTGAACCCCACTGTTTTTTGACTCAAAGCCCCAGGAAACTCAGGATTATCCCACAAAGAAATGTGGTTTCCTTGATTATGTACCTGAGTCCTTGAAGTAACTGGAGAACACTGAAAGATGCTTGTGGGTCAAGACAGGACCTCACATGCACCGTTTATTGCAAAAAGCAAAGTATACAAAAGCATTTCTCACCCTGAAATCTGCATCTGACACTGTGGTTTAGAGCAAAATAAAATCATAAAATCACAGAAAGGTTTTTTGTTGGAAGAATATTAAAGATCATCCCACTCCCACCCCTGCCATGGCAGGGACACCTCCCACTGTCCCAGGCTGCTCCAGCCCCAGTGTCCAACCTGGCCTTGGGCACTGCCAGGGATGCAGGGGCAGCCACAGCTGCTCTGGGCACCCTGTGCCAGGGCCTGCCCACCCTGCCAGGGAACAATTTCTTCCAATATCTGACCTAAATTTCCCCTCTTTCAGTTTGAAGTCACTCCCCCTTGTCCTGTCCCTCCAGTTCCTGATGAATTGTCCCTCTCTGGATTCCCTGTAGCCCCTTCAAACACTGGAAGTTGCTCTGAGGTCTCCACACAACCTCCTCTTCTCCAGGCTGGACAACCCCAACCCTTCCATCCTGTCTCCACAGGGGAGCTGCTCCTTACCAACCCCTTATCAAACTCCTGGCCTCCTCTGGACTTGCCCCAACATTTCCATGGCCTTCAAAGCATGACAGTAAGTTGCTCAAACCAAGATCTGATTTATTTTGTTCGACTGCACACGTAGCAGAGCTGGACATGGGGATCTGCTGTGGTGTGGCTCCTGAAGGGTGATGGGTTCCCAAGGCCACCGTGGTTTTGCAGGAAGGCTGAAGGAAGACTTTGAGGTGATCCTGCTCAGGGCAAGGCCTTCCACATTCTTGAAAATAACAAGAGGAATGTCTAGAAAAGGGGCAGCAGATGATGCTCAGACAGCGACACAGAACAACTGTCAGAAATCCTTGGTACCATTCAGCAGAATAAGTTATGATAATTGGTTCCATCTGGCTTAAAGATTTAGGAGATCAATACATTCTTGGATAGGTGCTCTGTGAAATAGCTGTTAGTGGTGATGTGGAGCTTGCAAACACTCACCTCAGCCCCCGTGTCAAAATTCTGACCTGATTTACAGCTCAGAAAATCCCTATTTTAGTGAAATGAGTCCTCGCCGTTAGGTTGGACTCAGTGATCTCAGAGGTCTTTTCCAACCTAACTGACTGTGATTCTGTGAAGCAGAAGTAAGAAAACCACTTCCTGTGACCAGTTTAGCTACCAGGACAAGAGGACTATTTTTTTTTTTATTTTTCTTAAATGTAAAAAAATTATTTTTATCTTAATTGTACTTAAAATGTAATTACAAATATTTCACAGTCACCAAGAGAAGGTGGAATGGGGCTCTGAGCAACTTGGGATAGTGGAAGGTGTCCCTCCCCATGGCAGGGGAGTTGGAACAAGATGACCTTTAAGGTCCCTTCCAAATCAAACCATTCTGTGATCCTGTGATCAAATGATTGCCCTGTCTGCTGTCATCATTTGGCATTTCAAGAAGAGCCCCATTTTGATCAGGCTCAAATCATTTGGATTTGATCATTTGGATTAGTGTCCCTTGTTCAAATTTTAGAAAACATTTGCACCATTATTTCAACCATTTCACAGTTTACCATAATGAGAAATTGGGGCAATGTATTGAAAAGTTTGCTCAAGTAGGTGGATGTGGGTTTTTTTGATGGAAAGAACAGTTGGTTCTGCATGGGAATTTTTAGCAAGCACTTCATGCTTCCCTTCAGAAAGAAGTGAAAGTGTTTCTGTTTTTCCAACCAATCTGCACAGTTCGCACAAAAGCAGGCACTCAGTGGGACAATAGCCATTTTCTGGAGAGCAAAAGGAAAACATAAAGTGTGGTGTTAGAACAGGAGAGATGAAAAGATAAGATTTAAAAAAAAAGAATGAAAAAAGAAAAGTGGAAGGAAATTTGCACAATTGTTTCTGGACTAAAGCAAGAGCTTTTTCTGTAGAAAAAGTGTGTGTAAACTGCAGCAAATCCCAGGACAAGGTGGTGGAATTGCAAGCCTGGGAAAGCCTAGCTTTTTTTTGCTTATATTGCACAAAAGCATCTTTCTGTTGAAACGAGCCCTCTCTGATCTTTTTCATTCTCTTGACGCAGAAATAAAACAACTTAAGAGTCAAATAAAAAGCTGGGAACAGAACAAGCAGTCTGAAACTATATCACACCAGATAAAATTCCCTGGAATTATCTGTGAATTCATTGAAACTGTATTTTATGTTTTGCTTCAAGACAACTGCTTTGTTGAGGAGGTAATGTATAGATTAAGACAGGACACTTAAACTCCAAAGTCCCCTCGGAGAGTTCTTTCTGGTATAAATCTGCTCTCCTTTAACTTGGATTATAAACAAACTCCATGATATGCACCTGGTTCTGGCAGGGTCTCCATTATTTCGCTCCCAAAAGCAGCTTTATAAAGAGAACACACTGCATTTCAACAGCAATATAAATAATGTTGCAGTTGGGGATCTCTTGCGCCGCTTTCATTTTTCCTTCTTCCCTTTTCATCTGAACTGAACCACACCTCTCTAAAAATACTCACTTTCTTAATGAAAACCATATTTTTGGGCATTTTTTTTCCCCCCGCGTGTGCATGACCTGTTGAAATGCCTGCACAATCTTTAATGTCAGATTCAGACGACACATGTCTTATGAAAAAGTCTGGGACTCAGCTCTCGGCGGGGCCTCCCAGATCTGTCCCACGTCTTTATGAGAAAGAGGGACAAAACCTTCTGGTTTTGGCATTTTATATTGGAGTCTGCTTTAAGCTAGGCAAGAGAAAAAAAAAAAAAAAAAAAAAGAAAGAAGGAAAAAAAATAGCAACGTAGAGTCTAGACAGAAGAGATTGGGTTGAAATCTGGAAGCTATTCAGTGAGGCTACGGCACATGGCAGCTTGACTGCAGAAAGAGATCACATTACGCTGCCTAATTACACATGAAAAATGTACACATCACTTTTCTTAAATGCTTGGAAAAATAGATGTTCAGATGGCAACTGTGAGCCAGTAACTGAGCCAGTCGTACATAGTTGGAACGCCTCACAAATGGCATTTCTAAAGCCTACATTTTTTTTTTTTAACAATGTAATTATTGTGTGTGTGTTCATAAAACAACTTCTAAAAAAGGCTTTCTAAATTTAGCAGGCTGTTGTGCTGCAGGAGCGTGGAAGGTGAAAATCCAGCATGTAAGCAGGAGGAACGAGGGCCTAATCCTGACTCCTCATGACCCAGCTCAGCCAGGTTTCCTTGGAAGTTTGGGTTGATCCAAACCCCAAACAGCCTCATCTGCTGGTGTGCTGGGAGCAAATGGTGTGGGGTTTACACCTCCAATGGGAACATCCCATGGGAGCAAAGACAAGCAGATGCCTGGGTATTTGCAGCACCTATGGCCCTGAGGTTGTGTGTTTATATCCTGCCCAGGAAATGTTTAAAAGAGAAATTTCTCCTTTCTCATGGATAAAGGAGAAAGGGGGAAAATGATCTCATTTATTGTGTTGTTTGAGCATGGAGCTCTCCTGTCATCGCCTCCTCCTGACCTCGTGGCTCCTGTTCTGCCCCACTCCTGCCATGCTCCTGCCAGTGATGGGTTAAAAGAATCCAGAGATAAGTTTGATGGAGTTATGCTTTTGTTTCCATCTGTTTGGATGGCATCTGCTCTTCTTTTTTAGCTCAAACACAAATGCTCAGAGACGGGATACAAATAAGGCTTGGACAGATCATCTCCAGAGGTCCCTTCAACTCTAAGTACTCCGTGACTCTGTGGTTCTGTGATTTTGTGATTCTGTGACTGCTCCAAGGGAGGAAACAATTTTCCAAGCTATTTCCAAAGATTTGCCATTTCAATCCTGCTAACGAGACCCGTGGAAGTGGATATTCCAGGGGGAAACATCAATGTGTCCATCTGCCTCCCAGACTTTGCTTTTCCTAGAAGACTCATCAGAGCAAGCTCCTCCAAGAGCAGAAGAGCCCAATCCTGCCCTCAGTGCCAGTCTGGGTGAGCACAGAACAAAAAACAATCCCCAGAGCCCTCTCTGGTAGCCAGGCTCTCCATGTGACTACTCCCTCGGAGTGCCTTTGAGTCCTCCCTCCTGCAGCCAGCGGCCAGTCAGACCTTGGCTGAACTGTTAATCCTTCCAGACAAAGAGGAAAGAACATCTTGTAAAGTTTTGTTGCTGTTGTTATTGTTAAAACGGACTAAGCGCGGAGCAACTGGCCAAGCCTATCTGGCAAAAGTGACCCGCAGAAAAGTCTTTCAGAAGAAAAAAAGAAAAAAGATCTTTTCTGGATATGGGACTAAGCTTCCACAGTTCAGGGGGAAGAACTGCACTAATCCAGCCACTTATAGCTGATTATTTCATCACTGTGTTCTGCAGGACCTTCCTCAGCTTCTCCCTTTTAGTGTTGGAAAAAGAAAAAAAGGTGCTTTGCTGTTTGCACAGCCTGGGCCTGGTGGAGTCCTGCATGAGAAATATCAGTCACACCAGAAGTAGGCAGGGGCAGAATTTGGGTTGGAAACCACTCTGCTCTTGCCAGGGGCAGGAGGGAAGGATGGGGGCTCTGCCAGACCCTCCAGGGAGCCAGGTTTGCCACGGAGGAGCTGGGATGTGGGTGAAAGTGGCAGCCACGACCACATTAAGACTGTTCCCCTTTCGAACAGGCAGGAACCATTGTGGGCAAGGGCTTCCTTCCCAGGTTAAGCCTCTGCAGAGGTTTGGAATGGATGGATGGACAGACCCAGCCTGGCCTCTGCTCCTCTGGGTATTTCCCTGCAGCGTGTTTCGTGTCCCGCTGCGGTCGGAGGCAGCAGCCCCAAACTCTGAGAGTCCTTCAGCAAAGCAAGGCCTCCTCTCCCAGAAGGGTCAGCCTTGGGTGTAATTTATGAGGGTTGTGGTAGCCCTGCTACCCTCTGGCTGGTTGTGATGAATTTTAAATCAAGTGAATATTTTGTGCTCGCTGGCAGAGGGGTGGAGGAATGATCGCAGGAAACAAATCACTTCCTCTGGTCATTCCTCTCGCCACAGCCACGCTATTTTTAACAAATCTTATTAAAAATTATACAACCCTGTATTTTCTGGAATCTGTTTTATTGAACAAGTACAAAACAAACCAAGACAGGAAAAATGCACCATTTGGAGCAGCTCCTTTTGCTGCCACTGATTGAGCGAAACAAGCCACAGGGGAACACAAATGACTTTCTAGACCTGCTTCCTGTGGCCATCCCTCTCTCTCCATGTGGAAGAGAGGAATATTTTACCAGCTGCATCACTTCATGCAATAGTAAATTATTCTAAGTGTTCTGGTCACCACAAAATACACTGCCTTGGAGGTTATTCCCATTATCAGAGTTATTTGTTTAACTTCTTGCTGCAGCCAGCTTTAAACAGCGTCTTTTCCAAAAATATCGTCCAACCCATGGGTGTCTGTGTAGCAGAAGGGGCTAAAACTGAAAACCAGACCCTCCAGATTTGGGCATTTCCTAGGTCAGGGTCAGCTGGGACAAGATTTTGATGGAGGGAAAATCTTCTTACGAATAACTTTCAAGGTTCCTGGTCTCTAGTGAGTGTTTACTGTGTTGCCATCTAGAAATTATTAATAAATTTGGAGTTCTTATGGGCAAATGTGAAAAACTGCTTTATCTGCAGCCGTGTCTGGTGGCAAGAGGTGAGGCTGATGATTAGATAATTTTAATATCTGCTCACTCAGGTGTCTCACCCTCACTGCATTGGTACCATTCCTTACCAGCCACTGCTCACTTGCAAGGACTGAATTTTGTACTGACAGATTTTGTATAAATGCGGAAGACATCAGAGTCGCAAACAAACGTAAATTTGGGCCCTGACCATTCCAAATATTTACATGCCTAACTTGAAATTATTTCAGCAGGGTTTAGGTGCCGAGAGACCTTGATGAAGATTTTTCTGGATCAGGAATGAAACTCCAAGGTCACATTATCACAGGCAAAGTATTGCTCATGATATCCTTGGCACAAGAAAGGGGATCTTCTTTTGAATTTGGTGTTCCTACCCACAATGTTTTTGTCTCCATTTGTGAAAGCACACTTTAGTGAGTTTGGCTTGGAGGAATCCCATTAAAGGCTGGGGAGAAAAGGCAGGAAATTTTCTATATTTCATCTCTTATGCCTTATCACTATCAATAAGAACAATGATATTCATTATGATGGTGGGTTAAGTAATTGCCCTTAGGCTTCATTTTGTTTAGGCTTCAAAAGAATTGTTAACAGGTACGTCTATTACTGATCTGGATTAGATATAATTATTATACAATATAATCAAAAGGTTCTATATTCTTTGAGATCCACCAGCATGTGTCTTGGCATGTTCCTCCTGTTAACCCTAAAATGAATGTCTTAAACCAGATATTTTGTGAGAACTTACACAAATATAATTTAAAAGAATAATATATGTATTTATTTATAAATATTTTATTAGATAATAGCTTCAATCTCTTGATAATGAAAACATTTAAAACACTTTGCTCTCATATCTCTGAAGAAGTATCTCAGAAATCTCACCATGGCACCTGAACATTTTCAGCCCTGGGTAATAAATCTAAAGTAGAAGTTGTCCTATAATTTCTGTCCCTGTGGGAATCACAGGTCGAGTGGCTTTTAGTTGTTAGGGCTGATTTATTTTTATTTTAGGGATCAGAGGATGGAGACACCTTAGATATTCAACCATGTATTTTATCCAGAATGTTTTTCCATTGGCTCCCTTTCCTACAGATCATTCCAGCAGATTTGTACCTCAGTGTGAAACAGGTTATTCCTCTCTCAGTGATGTTTGCAATTTACAATGACTTCAAGAGATAACAAGGCTGGTGGGGTTTTTTAGGATATCAAGCTTAATTATCATCCTTGTTGCTTTCAGGTCACATCCTCAAGGGATCACCTCTTCCAGGGGGTTGCTCCAACACTTGTGACAGTAGCAAATGGGATCCATCCTGCACTGATGATCAGTAATTCCCTGGAATTGTGCCTACAGACTTCAAGACCCTGGATCTGCAGTTAGCACCATGGATTAATCCTGAAGGAAATCCTGGAGGTCTTAAAATAAGTAGCTCCTGTATGAAGACTTTCGCAAAATCTGACATGCATTTAATGGTAAGAGGCACAACATCTGCTGGGAGAGACCCATCCAAAGAATAAGGAAATTCTTGAATCCAGATGATCTCAAGCCTGGGCTGAGCTTAAATGGAACTCCTGGCCAGTGGGGGTGTTTTGAGCAACTGAGGCCCCTCAGCTAACAAGGTCCTGACACTGCCTGGAGGAAAAAAAATGATAAAAATCCAATCAAACAAACAAACAAAAAAATGACAGAAGATATAGCACCCTACAGAGCTTCAAGCATGAGGCAGAAGGGAAAAGTGGTGAGCATTTCAACAGGAAAACTGGTTTAATCTCCACCTAAAGGCTTGTTCAGGAGACCTGAGGGTTAGGAAGGAACACTGGCCTTTGCAGAGGCCAAAGAGTGTGTACTGGTTTGAAAAGACAGGTGTCTGCCAGGGAAAGCTGGAGCTTCCCTTGGAATGGAGAATGCAAACCCCCTCCCTCTGAATTAGTATGATTTTGAAATTAAGGGGCTCTCAGGATCAGATATGGGAATAGGAATAACAGTTCTTTACTAGGAAAATTAAAAATAAAAATGTAGTAGTACCAAAAAAAAAAAAAAAAAAAAAGCAAACAAACAAAAATCCTAGAAACCCTGACAGAGTCAGAGCACAGCTTGACCCCCTGTTGGTCAGGGTGTTGGAAGAAGTCCAAATAAATCCTCCTGGAGTGACAGATGTGGTTCTGTTGGAGCAGAGATGGTCCTGGAGCAGGGGCAGTTTCCTCTGAAGGTCCAGTGGTGGTGAGATGGGTCCAGCCTTCCTCTGGGAATGCAGAGCACACAGGCTGTGCTGGGCTCTGAATGCCAGGGTTTATCCAGGTGGGAATGCAGTGCACACAGCCTGTGCTGGGCTCTGAATGCCAGGGTTTATCCAGGTGGGAATGCAGTGCACACAGGCTGTGCTGGGCTCTGAATGCCAGGGTTTATCCAGGTGGGAATGCAGTGCACACAGCCTGTGCTGGGCTCTGAATGCCAGGGTTTATCCAGGTGGGAATGCAGTGCACACAGGCTGTGCTGGGCTCTGAATGCCAGGGTTTATCCAGGTGGGAATGCAGAGCACACAGGCTGTGCTGGGCTCTGAATGCCAGGGTTTATCCAGGTGGGAATGCTGGGCTCCTCCCCTGGGTGCAGCATCTCCCATGGATGATGGAATTGGATCAGCCCTGCAGGGAGCCTCGATGGCCCATGGACAGCAGAGATGCCCTGCAGGGAGGATGGGTCCTGGAAGGGATAAAGAACCCTGCCCCAGCTGGTTTGAACAGCTGCCCATTAACAGAAGACACCTACCCCCATCCCCCTGGAGTTATGAGGAATGGGTTATACAAGAACACAAAAACCCTCCCCAACCAGTTTCAACAGGTGGAAAATAGAATACACATTTTTGGTTACATATTTCAACCCAAGACAGAGTGACAGCCCAGAGCAGAGGGATCCACACTGCTCATGGCACAGCGCACACCAGAGTGAGGGAGCAGATCATCAGCCAAAGGGAGAACAGCAGCAGGCTCAGCATCTAAATCCCCTTGGCTGGGAAAGCTGCCTGCTACCAGCAAAGTCTAAGGAAAGGTCAGTGCCTGAGGTCACTGGCAATTTTGGAATGACAGAAAACCACGCTTCACTCTTTGCAGGCTGTAGCCACCAAAACTTCTCATAAGAAAATCCTCTTTTCACTAATGCCACCTCTGCAATTTGGGATAAAATTTCCCATCAGCCCAGAGGAGCACAGGTTCACAGTGAGCAGAGGACAGCCCTGCTCAAATTCTTGTCCCATCATTCCTCCAGCCGCAAAACAAGGAAAAAATTTTGGTACTGTTTACTGGAACCAATGGCTTTTGCTACCTTTTTTGCATTTGGGATATCTCAGGAGGGCTCCACACCTCACAGATGGAGTCCCTAACAGGATGCAGCAAAGGTAGACAGAAAATGAGAAATAGCTTATATAGCTGAAACTGAAAAAGGGCTGTAGGTCAGGAGGAAAGATCACACAAGCTGGAACACAGCCAGGACACCAAAGGTAGACCTTTAAAACCTAAGGGGGAAAACCCCAAACCTTTAAAGCCTATGGGAAAAAAACCCCAAACCTTTAAGAGCTTCACTGAATGCAGTTGGGAGTCATGAACACACTCAGTTTCTCCTTTCTCCCTGCCCTATGGCAACTCCAAAGCCAAAGAAAAGAAAATGAGGACTTCTGAATTGCTGTGGAACATGATCCAAACTGCCCAGGGTTCTATTTGTTCATCCTGCAGGATTCTATTTGTGCATCCCCCATGAGAGGTGACAACACTGAGGTGTGAGGCAGGCTGAGGGTTCAACACAAACAGGGTCTTTTTCATGAATCCTTTCCAAAATCTCCATATGGATATGCCCTGAAGGAACACACACTTTCTCCCTGGCAGTGGCTACTTATAAAAGCCTGATACATTTAATTCTGGAAGGAAGGTGTCTTTGAGTTCAATAAAATAAAATAAAAACAGCCCACCTCAGAATCCTAGTTCCATGACATATAGAAAGCCAGTTAGAAAAATATAGAAACTAGAAAAATAGTTCCATGGTATATAGAAAACTGTGGGAACCCTGTTAAAAAGTGTCACTGTATTAAGTTGTGCAGTTGGGTTTCCTTCTAATTTCTGTGTTCTTTTGTCACAATTTAAAGTGAGGACAAGAATGTTTCTCAAACCAGCATTGTGCTGACATTCAACACTTCGGGGTAGACATCCTCGGAATTTTTATAAAGTGCAATTCTTAAATATTATTTTTCCAAAATACTGCCCAGAGGACCCATTCTGGCTGATCAAACAGCCCTTGGAACTGCAGTAAATGCTCACGCAACATTTCTCCAAACAGGGCCTCGTATGAAAACGAAACACCGCAGGGGCACTGTGAAACACCAGTTAGCACCTTTATAAAACCCTGCTCCCGAGGTTAACTGCACTACAGCCCTGGCAGATCACAGAACTGCGAGTCTTGTATGAGCACAGGGTGGAATTGTGTTAATTTGTCTCAGAGGGTGCACTTGCAATGGTCCTTTCTTGTCTTTGGAGGAATTCAGCTCGGAGACGGTGCACGCCAGGAGAGTTTTTACGGGAATCTGCTTCTGCAGGGGGCTGCTCTTGCTTTCACACAGCTGCTCTTATGCCCTTCAGTCTGTCTGAAGAGGAAATACAAAGGTCTACACTGAAATTTGCTCTGTGATCAAGCGATCCGAGTGCTGTTTGGTCCTTACGCCGCGCCGGGTCTTTGGCACGGCAAGATACCTTTGCCTGTTTGGGAAAAGACAAGGCAAGCAGTACAAGGGCTGAAATCCATGCTGCTTCCTTCCTCTCTCGTGTTTTCTTTTGCCAGCTACACAATATCCTCTCGGAGAAATCTGCAAGCCATCAAGTGCAGCAGGCAGTGCTGGCTGGGAGCTGAGCCGTGCGCTCGGCGCGACCCCGTCCCCAGCGGGGCTGGGACCCCCCTGCCGTGCTGCACACACAGAGAGCTGCTGCAGGGCAGGTTAACACAACCCTCAGCCTGATCCAGCAGCTTGAGCCTGTCAAAAGGTGTGATCCCGCTCCCAGACCTGCCCTGGAATGGGGCCTCAATGCTGTTTTGGAGAGTAAGAGTCTTTTCCTCCTTAAAGCAAGACAGCCGTGCGTGCTGGAGCCCAGAAACCAACCCTGTCCTGGGCTGGTCCCACACCCTGGGCAGCAGGAAAGGGATTGGGATTGAGCCCCTGTGCCCCCTCAGGTGAGAGCCCACCTGCAGAGCTGCCCCAGCCCTGGAATTCCCAGCACAGGCAGGACATGGAGCTGCTGGAGAGAGCCCAGAGGAGGCTCCAGGATGAGCAGAGGGCTGGAGCAGTTCTGCTGGCAGGAAAGGCTGGCACAGCTGGCATTGCTCAGCCTGGGCAGGAGAAGCTCTGGGCTGAGCTCAGGGTGGCCTTGCAGGGCCTGAAGGAGCTGACAAGAAAGATAGAAAGAGAATATTTACAAGGGATGGAGTGACAGGACAAGAGCAGATGAGAGAAAGGGAAAGGATTAGATTAAATATGAGGAAAAAATTCCTTACTATGAGGGTGGGCAGGCCCTGGCACAGGGTGCCCAGAGCAGCTGTGGCTGCCCCTGGATCCCTGGCAGTGCCCAAGGCCAGGTTGGACACTGGGGCTTGGAGCAGCCTGGGACAGTGGAAGGTGTCCCTGCCCATGGCAGGGTGGTGAAACCAGCTGATCTTTAATGTCCCTTTTGACTGAGGCCATTCTGTGATTCTGTAATTCTCTCTTTCTGTGATTCTATGATTCATGGCATGACCGCCTGCTCAGCAGTGACAGCCTGGGATAGTCTCACATGACCTTTGCTCCAAAATTCACTCATTCCTTGTGTTCAGTGTATCAGGTCCCCTGGCACAGAGGTGGTCATGCTCCATCAGTGAGGTACCCACAGAGTGCATGAAGGCTGAGGCAAAAGGAGGAGCTGACCCCAATTTTCATAGTCCAATCAATGTACCCTAACCCCTGGAACATTATTCCCCTCGAGAACAAAACTCTTCACCTCATCTCCTCCTCGTCTTTTCACCTTTATGGCCCCTGATCCTTGCAGGCTTTTGGAACTTTCACTTTAAATGGGAACTCTGGAGCAATTCCCACCCTCAGTAAATAACACACAAGCTGATAAACTGTTAAAAAAACAGCGAGGCCTTGCCAAGAGGCTTCGGCGAGACGTTTGTTTTTAGGAAACCCTCTGCACCGTGCAGGCCGCACAGGCCGCGCAAGCCGGGCGCGCACTTCATCACGCAGAGAAACATTTATTCTTAGGCAGTTCTTCAAGTGGCAGATTTCCACGGGGGTACAGCACTTGTCCCGTGGTAATTAAGTGTACAGAAAATATTAGTCTGGAGCTGGCCTGGCCGGCGGTGGAGGGAACGTGTCACACCCAAGTTCAGGAGAGGAGCGGGGTCTCTCTCTGTGTGGGCTGGAGGAGGCTCAGCACATTACACACATATTTGGCCACCAAATATGAGCTTCCCTCACACTGTGGAGGGAGCTGAATCACTTTCAGCTGAGCAGGATGCTGCCTGGCTGCTCCGAGAGGGGGAAAAGAACACATAGGAGGCGGTCACAGGTTGGATTTAGAAAGGGGATTCGTGTGGCAGGCGGGGATCTGAGGGGTGGTGGAAAAGCTGACAGGTCCCACAGCTGCTGTGGAGCCAAGCTGCACAGACTGGAGTGTGACACGTCTCCCAGCTCGCATCTCCAGTGACTCCAGGCTGGAAGCTGCCCCTCCATCCATGAGGAATCAGCAGCCTCCACCTCCTCCCTTTGCTTTGAGTGTTGGTGGGGTTTTGGAACAAAATCAAGGGTGGCTGCTGAGGTGAATCCTCCAGCAGGGAACCTCTGTCCTCCCACTGTCCCCGCTCCCTGGCCTTGTGCATGGGGAGCCTGAGCGCCCCAAAAGTGCAGGCAGGGCTGGTCCCTTGCTCCTCAAAGCATATTTTGGAGTCACCAGGGGTGGATTTCAGCAGGTACCAGAGGGCTTTGTTGAGTGAGAGGCTCACAGAACAGGATGGGAAGTCTCCACAGCAAAGCTGCTTGGGTTTTGTTGGGTGTTCTTTTTAACAGGGGGAATATTGTTGGCTTGGAAGGATCCTTCCCACACGTCCCCAAGACAGAGAAGAGTTGGAGTAGGCGTTCTAAAGGCAAACCAAGTGGAACTCAGCCTTTAAAAGCTGTAATTCCTTGAAGAATTCTTGCCTTTTTTTCAGTTCCCTGGGCTAGTAAAGAGCCAGATGTAGCTTTAGCACTTTTCCAGGGGCTGTGCTGAGTCACTGGTGTGGCACTGACCTGTGTCACACACCAAACACCACCCTGTCTGCTGTGTCCCCTACACAGGCACAATCCATGGGCTGCAACAGGATAGTGAGAGAAATTTTCATCATGTCTTGACCAAATTCAGTAATTTTACAGGACAAGTGTTCATGGGCTCAGTGATGGTTCATGGGCGAGAACTGCTGAAACTTCCACCTTGTCCTATCAGACACATCCACTTTCTCTGGCTTTGTTGATCAGAAGTCATGAAGATTTATCTGGGTGCATGTCCACAAAATGTGAGCTAGACCAGGAGCCAGAAGCTGGTTTATGAAATTGGGTAATATTTTGAAATTGGGTAATATTTTTAAATTGTGAAATCTTCCCACCAAATTGGGAAACTCCCCATCCTTGGAAATGTTCAAGGCCAGGCTGGATAGGGCTTTGAGAAACCTGGTCTAGAGGAAAGCTCCCTGCCCATGGCAGAAGGTGAACTGAGATGATCATTAAGGTCCTTTCCAATCCAAACCATTCTATAATTCCATGATTAGCTTTTCATTTATATTTCTCCTCCTCAGACAAGTATTGTTTGGGATTAAGCATTTTCCTTCCTTGTTCTTTATAGTCTTTTGGTCACTAATAATTTTTCTTTTTTCTTTTAGCTAACTGAATCTTTAACACATTTTACAAAGATGTTGAGAATATCATTTATCATCTCTCACATCTGAGTATCATTTACTCCACTGTGCTTCAGTTTCATTATACACAGAACAGATTTATGCAATTGACAGCTCCTCGGGTGAAATGTACCTGCCAAAACCAGAAAAACTCTCTTCATTTCTAATTTCCTTATTCCATTTTCAGTATTTTGCACACAAACTGCTAGGATGATACTTTAAAAAATAGAAATTAAAAGCCAGCCTGTCACAGTTTGCATAAACAGAGGATGTTTTCTAATTTCTTTAAGTTACATTGTTTAAATTCACGAGGCTGAGCTGTGAATAAATATTTTAATGTGTCCAAAAATGAACATAAATCCCACATAGGCAGCATACACAGGATTATCTTCTCTAGCTGGTGCTGATGACTCCACTGGGAAGTCGTATGGAGCCTTTACTGTATTCCTGAATTTTAAATGTCAAAACACTATCCCACTGCAGAGTATTCCCATAAAATTATTTGATAGATAGTAACATAAAAATGAAATTCAGTCTGTTACAACCTCATATATAAAAAACATAAAGACAAAATGAAGAGATCAGTATTTGCTCTTCAGTCCTAGCCCTAAGGAATGATGCCACATCCCTAGCCCGGCTGCTGGGGGAGTATTCTGTTGCCAAAAATATCCGACACACCAAAGGAACCAAGGAGGGCAAACCTCCAGTCCCTATTCTGCAGATTGATCAGATCACAAGGTGCCAGGACAGAGAGAGAATAAAACCTAGACCAAAACTGCAGAAAGTACCTCTTCCCCCTCCGTGCCCTGCCAAGAAGGATTTTTTTTTGCCCTGTTGTTGTCACAGGAGCGCTGCGTAACTCATCACTGCCCCACTTCCCAGAACTGCCATTCTAGACGCCTGGGGGATCCCTGAATGATTCTTGCAGAGCTGCTACAGGGAAGACACAGCCGTGGATTGAGGAGAAATCCGTGGAAACTGGCTGTGCTGCTGTGCAGCATCTGTCCCCCGTGTGCTCCGTCACGCGGTCACCACGCGGTCACCGGTGCAGCCACGCTGGGCTGGGTGACACCGAGTTTACATCTCAGCCTGGCTAACCAGAAATCTTGGCAGTGCTGGGAGGCTTCCAGCCTTTCCAGGGTTAGACATCTATCCCGTGCTGTTTCTTGTTTCAGTTCATTATTTTTCTTTGCTGTACTTACATCGTTAAACTGCTGAGGAATCCCTTATCCGCTGGATTATTCCCCTGTCAGGAGTGCAGGACATCAGCAGTGATTCCATGTCTGAAGTTCTCCCCTCTCACATTTACAAGGAGATTATAGGCATTTTATTCTGCCTTTTTTTTTTCTTTTTTTTGTGCTGAAGCTGATTTATTTTGCTTACATTTCTCCCTGATAAATTTTCCTCTCAGTTTCCAGTGGGGATAGGTAAGATTTTCTTTTGCCACCATTGCTCCTACACTCTCCGCTCCTGTGTCACAGCCAATCTAGGCTCCACCTGATTTATGTCAGCCTTCAGCAACAACAGGAGCTGAGCTCAGAGCAGATCTCTTTGGGACAGAACCATGACCATTTCAGCATTAGTTAAAGGCCAAAGCTCTGGACTGCTAAGGATAAGCATTCCAACAACAGTCATGACAAATAAAGTGGCCAAGAATGTCTAAGAGGCCTTTAAAATAACAGTTCTGAGCCCTGTCACTTGAATGACTGTGTTTAAAAGCTAAGATAGTTCATAAAAATTATGTCCATAATTGCTGAGCTGTTTTGAAATATCCAACTGAATCCTTGTCTGCAGAGGATTATGGAGAGCTAAGGATTCACAAATTGGCTTCAAATTTGATCCTGCTTGGCTTTTCTTATGTTAAATATAAGGGTCTCTCCAAACTCAGCTTGGCTCCAAAGAAGATCACAGTATAGGGAACCAGAAGTCGCACATTTTCCCAGTCCTCTCAAATATCCAAGAAATATCCACAGAACTGGCATGAGTGTGGAGCAGCTCCCAGCTGAAAATGAGAGGGAAGAAAGAAAATTCACTTCCCCAAACCCAACGTTGTGATACAGCTCAGAATCCAAACAGAAGGTCCTGCCAGTAGAGTGTGAATACTAATGCCCCCATGTTTGTGTTAAGATCTTGATATTGCAAATGTTGCTTTAAAACATCCAAATGTGAGCAGATGTGGAGAATGGCCACTAAAATGGCAAAAAAGAGGCTTTGCACCCAAGAAACTGGAAGAGTTTGGTTTGTTTACTCCAACAAAATTAGATCTAGGAGAAAAGTGCCTTCTGCAAGTAAATTAGGGAGGTATTTGAGCTCCTGGAGCAAAGAATGGACTTGTCAAAAGAGACAGCAAACACAAACTGGCCACAAGTAAATTTAACCAGGGAATGAGATTGCCAGCCATCAGAGGGAAGTTCTTATTCAGCTCTGGGATGGAAGCTGAGCTGGAAATAGAGTTTTTAGGTGGCTCTCAATCTTTTTGCAACATCAGGCAAAACCTGGTGACTCAGACGGTCTCTCTGGGCTCTGTTTCATACAATCAGGCAGTTAAAAAGAGATTTATTTTTAAAAAAAGCTGCAGAGCAGACTGGAGAGCCCCAAATATTTTGAGCAGGTGACTTTCCTGAAGTCAAAGCATGGCATCAAAAAAAAGCTAGACCCTGTGGCGTGGGCTAAGGCTGCTCCTGGCAGGTGGGATGGGAAGAAAACATTTCCAGTTTTGTCAGTGAAAAGATCTTGTACTCCAAATAAGTAACTGAGGAGAGGAGACAGGCTCAGGGAACAAGACTGAGGACATGGAAACTCTTCAGGCTCTACCTTAATAACAAAGAAGTCTTTAAGAATTCTTCTGCATGAGCTAAAATCTCTGCACAAAATATGCCACTTGCTTAAATAAACACTCTCTTATTGTCTAGATTTTTTTTCTCCTCTACTACACCTTAAAATAAGCAGTGGAGGAGTGGACTCTAATCTGGATTGAATGAGAGGGTTGCATTAGGGAAAATACTGAATGTTCCCATTCTTGAGGCTGAAAGTATTCATAAATGGAGGTAACAAGGAAAAGGGAATTAATTGCTTAAAGCAGCTGCTCAGGGACTGGAAATTCTGGACCAGAACATATTAAGCACACGGGAATGTCATCTAGAATGCAAGCAAAGGCTGCCTGGTGTCTGAACAAAGCACAGGAAGGGCAGAGTGTGTCCCAGTGTGTGTCCCAGGTGTGAGCCAGGAATCTGCTCACAGGGACAGAATATGGAAAACATGGCTCAAAACCCCTCTGTTAAGTGAAGCTGTTGGAGGAAGGGGAGTTCCTACTCAGCCAGTTTGATTCTGAGCACCTCCAAGGAGGGAAAGTTCAAAATCTCTCAGGGCAACCTGTTCCCAGAGTTCTTCCCCACAATAGTAGAAGTATTTTATATTCAAATTGAATTCCCTTTATTTCAGATCATGCCCTTTGCCTCTTGTCCTTTTGCTGGGCACCACTGAGGAATATTGGACTCCATCTTTTGGATTCATCCTCCACCAGGGATTTATACACACGCACAAGATCCTCCTGGGCTTTTCTTTCTCCAGGCTGAGCAGTCCCAGCTCTGACAGCCTCTCCTGTCATGTCAGATGCTCCAAGCCCCTCCCAGTGCCCTAAGGAACAGGTTTGTTCCCCTATTTAGAACAACTTTTAAAATGCTGTGATAGGGATAACGTTAATTTAAATTAGAAGATGGTGTGTCTTGTAGTCCGCTTTGTAATAAATGTTTGAGATTACACAGAGGTTTTGGGCTTCGAAAACACAGCATGTATTTATGATTAAATGTTTTCTGTGTGTTAAACTGTCATTGGAGAAATAAATGTTCTCACAGGCATCTGAGTGGATCAAACCAGAAAGAAACTCCATATTCAAACTGTTGTCATCCAGAGCAACTTGCCCCTCCATGACCCAGTGGAGGGATCCATTTCTTCTAAGAAATACAGAATTTATAGTTAAAAGGTGTTAATAAATCTCTGCTCAATGTAGTCCGTAAGGAAACATTGCTTTCAGTCTTTGAAGTTTCTTGAGCAGGGTTAGGAGCACTTGTGCAGACATCACAGGGCTTGCAGCTAATACAAAATTCCTGAATAGAATATAGGACAATTTCTGCTATCCGTGGGAACACACATGAAGGGAGACAAAGATCACATCCTTCATATTTCTTACATAATTCTGCAAATGTATGAGGAAATTAACACAGAACAAAGCACAATGGTTTTGAGAGACCACAATGACCAGATTTCAGGGCATCCTGAGCAGCTTCTGAGAAAAAGAGCTGATGGATTTCTCAGAGTTGTCACGTTTAACCCCAGTAACCAAAGGTTATTTAGTTTAAAAAAGCAAGTGGGTTGAAAATCACATTCATTTTGGTTAATGAGCTTTAGATGGCATCACTGGAGACATAACTTTGTATTTAGGAAGATTATGGGTTAATAACTTAAAACTTTATTGTGGTGGCTTGAATCTGTACTGCTGTGGGGGTGTGGATGGAAGCAAAGCCTGGCTGGACACCCAGTGCTTCTGCTTTTCTCAAGCCCCTCACAATCTTTCATGGATTCATGGATTAGGATCCCAGGTCTGAGCATTCCAGCATTTAAAAAAAAAAAAAAAAAAAAAGCACACCTTTAGGGGAAACTTGCTTGAAATCAATGGGGCAAACCAAAAAGAGAAATGATTAGTAAATCTGAAAGCTCCCTGATTAGTCAGAAGAGGCAACAGAAACTGGTGTTCTGAAGAGTTCTGAAGGCCTTCCCTCTGTCACATACCGAGAAATCTGATGGAGCAAAACCAAACAGGGTCATGGTAAAGGTGGGAAGCCCCTCCTATCCAGAAAGTAGTTGATGAAAAAAGAAACAGAGATTGATTTTTTTTTCTTTCACTGCATGTTACACATCTGAAAATCTGATCAACACAATCATCACCTCATTTCTGAGGAGCAGAAGCACACCTTTGCATCTTTCGTGAGTAACACAGCAATCAAGGCAGTTATGGTTATGATTATAAAATGTATTCAAAAGTTTAGCCTTTTTCAATTTATTTATGATGGCCTAATAGACAGCCTAATTCAGAATTTTACAGAGTGACATCTGAAGGTGAATTTGGATTTAATCAAAAGAAATCAGAAGGAACGACTCTGGAAAATTAACTACTGAGTTTCTCTTACACACACACTCAGATTTACTATGACATTGTGGAATCACATATTTGAGCAAGACCACAACTTTATATCCATGCACAGTCAATATCATATTTTTCCCTAAACTTGCCACTGGATATTTTAAGAAATGTCAAATAATATTGTTCTTCCTGTGAAGAGCTGCTGGCTGCCCAGTAGTAGTTAAAACAAGACTAGCACCTTATCACAGTTAGACAGAATACTGGAGTGAGTCAAAAGATGGGGGTTTTTTTCCCCTTTCTGACACTGAATATCTGATCTGCAGTTTACTGGAGGCTGTGGTGCTGTATTCCCAATTATAACCTGGGAAAACCCTTTTCCCACATATTTTCTTCACAATAGATGGAAACAGCGACTTGAGGGCTGCGTGTTTTTGTTCCACAGTGTATTTTATTCCACAATATGTGTGGACTGAACAATAATAACTAAACTACTGCTAAGTCTATAACTGGTGGACAGGCGAAAGCTTCATTTCCAATCCACAGAAAGCTGATTAAGTAAATTACAAGGGCTTACAAACTGATGGTTACTGTAGTGAAAGGTTAAACTGCTAACAATTTCCAACCTAACCTATCTGATTTTTATTTCTCATATTAACTTGTTCCCTGGCAGGGTGGGCAGGCCCTGGCACAGGGTGCCCAGAGCAGCTGTGGCTGCCCCTGCATCCCTGGCAGTGCCCAAGGCCAGGTTGGAGCAGCCTGGGACAGTGGGAGGTGTCCCTGCCATGGCAGGGGTGGCACTGGGTGACTTTTAAGATCCCTGCCAACCCAAACCATTGTATGATTCTTTTATTGCCATTTTGGTACTTTAGAGAGGAGTGGTTTATGCTTTACAGTCCTTGCTACCTGCCCAGAACACCTGAATCTTGGTGCCTGCATCCCTGTACAATACTATGCCCTGGCAGCCCTCTGAGTTCTGCTCTTTTGGGGGAGATACAAGAAATTTGACATTGGCCCATAAATCACACAATAAATCACAGAGTTGCCCACAAGCCCCTTCCTTATGTCTCAGCCTCCTTTATCCTCTAGTTTCCTCACCAGGAACAACAGGAAGGAATGTGACCAGGACAACGGAAAATATTTAATCATGGATATGAAGTGGATGGAGCCTTTCCCCTCAAACACATATTCTACCTTTTTGTTGCAGTATCCTCACATTTAATTTAGTCGGTATTTAGCAAACATACTCATTTTTACTTCCTTTTCTGCTTTTCCTCCTCTCTACAGAACATCTTCAAAGAATACCCCAGGTGCACTGCTCACATGAGTGCCCCACATTTGCTCACCAGGCTGGGGGAGCTTTTCTGCCACGGGAAAGAAAAACTGGGAAGTGGCAAATGAAGCCTTTTCTCCTGAGTCTGTGCAACCAGAGGCACAACAGCCACAGAAAAACTGAGGCTGGGAAAGTCCTCCAAGGTTATTGAGTCCCAGCTGTGCCCCATGGCCACCTTGTCCCCAGCCCAGAGCACTCAGTGCCACCTCCAGGTGACACCTCCAGGGATGGGCACTCCAAAGCTTCCTGGGCAGCTCTTCCCAGCGTTTAAAAACCCTTTCCATGCAGAAATTCCTCCTGGAATGGTGATAATGTGACACTGCAAAGGAGCACAATGTGTCAGAGCAGAGCTTCATGGCAAAGGCAGATTGAGGAGCCTCCC
Source organism: Prinia subflava (assembly GCF_021018805.1). NCBI lineage: Eukaryota > Metazoa > Chordata > Aves > Passeriformes > Cisticolidae > Prinia > Prinia subflava. The sequence goes on along the minus strand of NC_086249.1, from coordinate 104,697,797 downwards.
CTCCTCAACAGCCTGGAACGGTCTCCAAAGTGCCACTGCTCTTTAGATAACGTTGTGACAGGCCCTTTCCAAATCCCCCAGAATTTATGGGCTCATTACTTATCTGAAAACCAGCGAATAACTCCAGCAGCCCTGCTGAAGGCAGCACAGCCAGACCCCAAGGCACGAGCAAGGCTCTCTCAGTCTCGCTCAGCTCCATCCCCGCAGGTTTTGCAGCAAAAAAAATACAATTAAATCTTTTCCAGCAGCAAATTTGGGAAAGGGAGAAAAGCTGTAGGCTCTGCTAATGCTTTTTTAAGAATTCTTGGCTCCAGTGTTTAAAACATAAGTGTTTCAGGGGGTCCAGGAATCTTTTTCCCCCATCCTTCTCAAGATAACTGTATTTGTCTTCAGGAATTATAAAGACAGCAGTGCTAGAGTTAAGAATATTGCCTTATCAGTCAGCTCCATACAAGCAATAGAGGAGTTGTCAGGACAGTGTTAAAGGTTTTAATGATATGCCAAAGCCCCTTTGGGAGGACACAGGCTCTCTAAATCTTTTTCTGAACACGATATCAAGTTACAAATTAGCCACATCTCATTCCTGTGTTCTCCTTTATCTCTTCCTCCACTCTTCCTTTATGATTGCTGTAGTTTTTTGTATTTTTATTTTCTTTGTGGAGTTAAGCTCTGATCATACTTGATCCCAGACATGTGAGCTTCTTTTCTGTGAAAGGGGAACACTTTTATAACCACAGCAGCAAACTTCTGTGTGACAGGATTTATCTCATCCTTTTTATGGTGGTGAGGCTTTTTTCCCCCTTTAATTACCCAACAGAAGCAAACTCGCTCATCCTCTCCTCATCTTTATGTACTTTGCTTTCAACCACTTCCAGATGACAGCCTGGAACAAAGTTTTCCAGCTCCATATAGCCACCTTCTCTTTTGTGTTTGGACTGAGCTGTGCTACAGAGAACAGGCTACAGAGTTTGCACTGACCACTCAGCAGAAATGTCTTCTGCTGCAAGAGCTTCTCACAGGATTATTCTTTTCTCCATATTAAATTAGCTCTCCACAGATTCTGTGAAAATCCCAGCCCTTCCAGACCTTAACTGGAGTGAGGTCTCAGATCTCATCTGTTCATTCCCACTGGGGCAGAGGGGCTGCAAAGCTGGAAAGGCCCTGGGGGTGCTGGGGACAGGGGCTGGACACGAGCCCAGGGGTGCCCAGGGGGGCAGGAGGGCACTGGCCCTGGGCTGGGTGAGGAATTGTGTGTCCAGCAGGAGCAGGGCAGGGATTGTCCCTCTGTGCTCCAGGGCTGTGCCCAGCTGTGGCTCCTGCAGGAGAGCCCTGGAGGGGCTGGAGCGTGTCCAGGGCAGGGCAGGGAGCTGGGAAGGGGCTGGAGAATTCCTGAGGGAGCTGGGAAGGGGCTGGAGAATTCCTGAGGGAGCTGGGAAGGGGCTGGAGAATTCCTGAGGGAGCTGGGAAGGGGCTGAGCCTGGAGCTGCTTTCTGTCCTCACCTGAACCCTGCCTTGCAAACCCCCTGCATCCCTGCTGGCACTGCCACCCCTCCTGCCTGTGGAGTGCACTGGGCAACCCAGGGAGGTGCCACCTTCTGCTCCACTCAGAATCACAGAATCCCCAAATCCCTGAGGCTGGAAAAGCCCTCCCAGCCCAGGCAGTGCCAGCTGTGTCCCAGGCCCACCTTGTCCCCAGCCCAGAGCACTCAGTGCCACCTCCAGGTGACACCTTCAGGATGGGCACTCCAAAGCTCCCTGGGCAGCCCCTGCCAAGGCCTGAGCTCCCTTTCCATGGGGAAATTCCTGCTGCTGCCCAAGCTGAGCCAAGTACAGGACGTGGCACTTGGCCGTATTGACCCTCACACCGTTGGCCTCAGCCCATGGATCCAGAGTGCCCAGATCTCTCTGCAGAGCCCTCCTGCCCTCCAGCAGACTCACACTGCTGCCCACATTAGCATTATCCATGGATTTACTGAGGCTATACCTCATCCAGATCATCAGTAAAGGTCCTGAACCCGGGAGAATCCCACTAGTGACTGTCCCCAGTTGGACATTTCACCATTCAGCACCAGCCACCTCCCCTGGCACCTTTTGTAAACCCTGCCTGGGCCAGGCTGTGTCTGCAGAGGTCTCAGTCATGCTCTGGAGCTCCATTTCCCTTTTATTTCCTGAAGAATCACAACCAGGGAATCCCAGGCAGCCCAAAATCTCCTTAAATCTGAAAAGGTTGTGGCTGATCCACTCTAGCCCCTGGTGGCACCAGCTCTGGCAGGTTTTGAGTGCTGTGAGTGGTGATTCCCAGCCCTGGGCATCTCTGGGCTGAAGGAGGAGACACCAGAATGGGCGCAGCCCAGGGACTGGGGATAATATTTCTGGGATGAAGAACTGACTGGCATTTAGCAGTGCAAAGCCTTTTGTGCAGCCAGGGAAATGTCAGGGGGAATTTTCTTTCCAGGGCAATGTGTGGGCTGCACTTTGCAAAGAGATCTTGCAGAACAGAGAGGGACCCCGGGGAAGGGACCTTGGCTTTGCTGGCAGCAAACAGAAGCAAGACTCCACCTTTTTAGGAGAAAGCAAATAAGTCAAAGTGCTGACATCAGAGGGGAAGCTCCCTCCCTCTGCGCCGTCTTCACCTGGCCTGCATTGCTGCAGCAAAGCCAGAGGTTGCAGAAAAACACATGGGATGAAAAATAAAATAGCCCATAACTCTGCAACAATCAGGAGGGAGTTTTAGCTCATTCTTCATCCCTTTCACGTGCTGTGTTGAAATATGAGGCCAAGAAGGAGGCCAAAAGACTTAAAAGGCCTATCATGAGGTAATTCAGCCACAAGCCCCGAGCAGGGGAGCACAATGATGGCAGTGTGCTCGCTGTTTGCACAGAACCTGAAACATCAGAGCCCCTAAAACACACAATTAAAAATAGAACAGCTCCTCGGGGCCCAGAGATTACCCACATCTCCCCCTCTGGAAACCTTTCACTCAAGTATCCTATAAAACTGGTAAGTGCTTGTGGCACCTGCACAGCGTAGCTGTAGAAAGGGAACCCATGAAGGACCTCGGGTCACATCCCTGGGTTTGTGTCCTCCTGTGATCACCTCTTTGTGCTCTGTGCCAAGGACAGAAGGTCCAAGCAACCCCTAAATGCTTTTCCCAGCTTTGGGAGAAGCAGCAGAACATTTCCAGCTTGTCCTGTAGGAGAACCAAGTTGTACAGCAGGACCCTACAAGGGAATTCTTCACAAGGAAAAGAGGGTCAAAGGAATGGACTGCAGGTCCTGCTCCTGCATTTGTCTCCTCCTCGAGGCTCTCCAAAGGTGAAGGCAGAGCCCAAGAAAGCAGCAGGCAGCGTTTTGCCTCTTGGCCACAGAACAAAGGTGGCTTTAAGCCACTTTTATACCCCCACAACTTCCCTGAGCATTGTGGACCAACTACCCCCAGCTGCTGGAGGGGTTCTGGGTGACTGCGGGCATCTGGTGAAGATGAAATGGAGGGGAGAGGGGAGTGAAACCCCCAAATCCAGTCCCCAATTTCAGCTGAGACTGACACCCAAGGCCAGCTGAGCCCTGGGAAATCCCTGCTGGCAGCAGGTGGATTCCAACAGGGGCAGCACAGCAGCACAGACCTGGCCTTCCCCAACCACATCGTGTTTGTGGTACCCACAGGATGGCAAACTGTCGGATTTTCCCTTTTGCTGACTCAAAAATAAAACAACTAAAAAGCATTTTATTCTATTTTCAATCTCACACACACAAAAAAATAAAACAATACAAATATTATATTTCACACCATCACAATCAAAACCCAACTATTTCCTAATTACAATGCATTATAAACATTTCTTAATCTATCAACTTTTACCACACAGTACTATAAATACCTTAAAACAAATTGTCTAAAATTACCCCTCATAAATCTTACTACAATACATCTTTCATAATTCTATTTCTTCAAAGTATTTAATCTTATTTACAAAACTATCCTTTCAAACTTACTTCTAATTCTATTTCTCTCTCAACAATATCTATCCTATTCTATAACATTTCATCTAATCCATTTCCCACAGCAAACAGGCTCAAAAAATAAATGGAATTGCAAAGCAGCCCAGCCTGTTTGGACACCTCCTTGCCAGGAGGGCTGCTGCCCCCAGATCATCTGTCACAGAGCTTCCCTGCTCTGCCAGAGCCACCTGACTGAATGGTGTCACCATATTCTTATTTTGCAGGCTTGCTCCCATGATCATCGTCAATGTGGCTTTTACAGCTGCAGGATCAGACTGGAAGATCAAAAATAAAGTTAAAAAAAAAATCAGCTGCGGTAATTTCATTGCCCTGTTCAACTGAATCAGTGAAGCACAAGGAAAAAATAGGGCATTTTTGGAATGGCTAAATACACACAGAAGGAATTTGTATCTGAGAATCATCAAAGTTGGAAAAGATCTGCAAGATCATCCAGTCCCACCATCACCCCAGCACCACCATCATCATCCCTAAACCATATCCCCAGGACATTAAATAAAGATCAAAACACAGACCAATTTAAAAACTGGGAACTCTATCCTAAATTATTAGCATAGATGAATAATCACAGCTTTCAAAGTGGAGAAATTAAATTATTCATGCCCCATAATGGTGATATAAATCCTTCTCAAGTGCCAGTCATTTTAGGTTCAAATTTCTGTTCTCAACAGCTGAAAACAAGAGAAAGGAGTGTTAGAAATAGCACAAAACTGGCTTGGATTTTCTTTTAGTAATAGGAAAAAGTTCATTTAAAGATAAAATCTGAGCGTGGAGACATCAACTGGCTCAACCAGACGGTGGCACTATAAGCACTTGCTATCATGAGGGCAGTATAAACAGGGAAGATAATTAACAAACTGAATAAATAATTGAAAGAAAAGCAAACCAGGGTAACAACGTTTGACACCACTGCATCATTTAATTTACGAGAGATCTTTGCATAAGGCATGGCTAAATATAAATGAATTGCCTGTGTTGCCCAAACCTTCAGCTGAATGAAAGGTGTGTGAATAGAAATGGAGCAAGAGCATCCTGTGGCATCTTTTAAAAAGCTTTCAAAACAAAAGCCAAACCCTCAAATAGCAGGGGAGGATCCCAGTGGGCTGCCAGATGACCTCCCTTATTACACCAGTAACACCAGTGCATGGATCTCAAAATATATCAACATATCAATATATCAGTATATCAATATATCAACATATCAATATATCAATATATCAACATATCAATATATCAACATATAAATATATTAACATATCAGTATATCAATATATCAACATATCAATATATCAACATTTTACTATATCAATAAATCAATATATCAATACATCAATGTATCAACATATCAGACATGGATCTGTGTGCAGGGGCAGAACCGTTCCTGGTTCACAGGGAAAATCAACCCAAAAATGTGTCTGAAGGCACAATGGGTGCTCTGCCTGTTGGAGGGAAAAAGGAAGCATGGAGCCCTCTGGACATGACCCTACCCAAATTCCCTGGTTAACAACAGAGTTTCTTAACTTTTTCCTCCTTTAATTGCATTGTCCACTGTTTCTCTACAGATTTTTTTTTTTGCCTTCCTCCTTGCAGTACTTTTTAGGATTATTCCTTTTTAAGAATTATTTCTCTCTTTCCCAGGTTAATCTCTGAAATGTTCTATTTTACCATTCTTGTGGAAAATGGAAAATACCAATTGTTGTTGGCCAGCGTTCCTCCTCTTCCCTGACATCAACAAATGACAAATTCATAAATACTGCTTTCAATTAATTGCTTTCAGAGTGTTTTCCAAATGAACCCTGCACCACTGCTGGCTTACAGATGGGACAACATGAGAGAACTCAGAACCAGAACACTGATCCTGCAAACACTTGCTCATATAAAGAACTTTATGAGACCTTTTGATGTGGCTGCTTAGATATCTCAAGTCGCTTGTGTGCAAAAGTGTTTGAGGACCAAGCCCTCATCCACTCGCAGCAGCTGAAAGTTTCTGCTCTTCTCATTCTTCAACTACCTGGATAAAAATTGTAATTTTCAAGCAAAACATTGTTTTTAGCAATAGCTGCTCAGAATGGGAAGAAGGGGGAGGGAAGCAGTAAAATCCAAAGCTGCAGCAAAAAGAAAACATTTCTGATTTGAAAAATGGTGCAGATTAAAAAGAAATACAAAATCTTCCTCTTTTTTTTTTTCTTCTTCTTTAATCATGAAGAAAACCATACAGTCAAAATTTCCATGGTCTTTCTCATGTTGAAATGTCCAGCATTGGGTTGCCAAACACAATGTGAAGTTTGGTAATGGTAACAGCTTGTTTGAGGTTACACAGGAGATTTCAACATGTGACATTTCATGAGATGAAACTGAGACATGAGATCAATGTCAGGACTAATACCAACACATGAATATATACATTTATATATACATTTTTATATATAAATATATAATTTTTCTCAATTACATGAAGTTGCTTTTTTTTTTTCATTGCAAAATCACCATTATTCTGTGCTTTGAAAATAACCAAATTCTAGAAGGCCACCAGGCCACGTTTCTTTTTTTTTTTTTTTTTTTAATCCTGGACTAATGGACACATTGGAAGTTACCTTGCCTCAGGTTACAAGAGATAAAATGATTGCTGTTTTCAGTTCCCTCTCTGAAATGAAAATGCTGTGAACTAAGGATGAGTAAAAGCACACAAATTTGAAAAAAAAAATATATATAGATATGTGTGTGTGTACACAAATACACGAACACACACTTCACTTATTTCTTTGTTAGATTTTCCTTCCTAGAATGCAAAGAAAGCTGAGGATATGTCTCACAGTGAATAATCAGACCGACTAAGCACTTCCTTGAAGAAACAAAAAGGAGGAAATGTAACCATGGTTTGCTTCTTGCTTTTCTCAGAAAAAAAAAATCTGGTTTCCCACTGAAGAAAAAAAAAGCAAACAGAGACAAAAAAACCCATCCTCATGGGGACATGAGCTCACTTTTGCACACTTCAACGTGTTACTCATTCCCCCTTGGTTCCTCTTGTTTGATGGTTATCCTTGCTCAACTTAGGGCAAATCAATTCAGTGAGGCTTTATCAGGCGAGCAGAGCAGGAGGGAAATAGGTTCCACTTACTCTGATGTTGTACTGCTCGCTGAGCCAGAGCACCCAACAGGAGCCTCAGAAATCCCACAGGAGATGCTCCATCACCCCACCAGGGCAGAGTGAGGAATTCACACCCTCAGAACTCAGGGATGTCCCACAGCCAGCCCCAGAGCTCCTGGTGCAGCAATGCACCACACAAACCCCTCTGGTTTAATAAACAGGCCAAGCCTTTCTCATGTCAGACTCCTTGCACAGAATCATTTAGGTTGGAAGAGGCCCCCAAGGTTATCAAGTCCAACCTTTGATCGACTTTCCTCCATCTCCTTAATTCCTCTGCCACATCTTTTCTCTTTCCCAGCAGTGATCTGATGGAAATAGGGACCCATAAGGATGAATCACACAGAGCTCTGGTCCTTTCCATAGAAAGGAATTTTCATAGAATAGTCCTTTTCATAGAATTCTTAAGGTTGGGAAAGACTTTTAATATCATCAAGTCCAACCCTTGACCCAGCAGCAGCACCACGTTCTCCATTAAACCACGTCCTCAAGTGCCACATCCACACATCTTTGAACATTTCCAGGGATGGTGGCTTCCATTTTCTAGGACTGCCATGAGGATATTTAGGAATATGTGCTCCCTTGCAGCCCCTGGTTGTGTGATCACAGAATGAAACCAAGGTTTGCTCTGCCAGCCAAGCCTGCTCGCCTGTCTGACCTTTCCTGAAGGATTCTCCGTGTTCTCACTGCTGGCAGAGCAGGGTCTGCCCCAGGTGAGATCACTGGGTCACCCTGCCAGGCTGCTCCTCTAAGTGCTGACAAGAGGAGCACCAGCTCTCTTTTTCAGACTCATTATCACTCACTACTTTTGGCTTATCAGCAACACACAAACAAAAAAAAAGTAATTTCTTTTCCTGGATTTGGTCGTTGCCTTCCTCCTCTTACCACAGCTCATAGCTCAGGATAATCTACGTGCAGTGATATAACAACCTCAACAGAGTTTCCTCTTCAGATGCTCCTGTGCTGTTTCCTCTGAGTTCAGTTTTCCTCTCTGCTCAGGCCAAGCTCCCTCCCCACACAGAGCTGGGATCAGAGCAGATGAGGAGAACTCTGGTTCTGTGCCCAGTAAAGGATCCTGACAAGCATCATGTCAAAGGTTCCTTCCCCCTGTGCCAGGCAGGGAGCAGAATTCCTCCTGTACATCCCTGGGGAGATGCTGGGGGAGCCCAGGGACAGCAGGGTCACCCTGAGCGCTTCATCTTCAACCATCACAGAAAAACTGCTGCAATGGACCGGCTCCACTGGTGAAACAGAGTCTGCAAAGCCTCAGAAGATGCCCCCAGACAGCCCCCAAATCCCTGGTGCTTCATTCCAGCACGGTGCAGGACACACCCAGCACTGAACTGTCCCAAAATCCAGCCATCCAGGGGTTTAGGGAGCTCACAGTGTGAGAGGCTTCAAGACACAAATTTCTCCAGGCTTTATTTCGCCACATCTGTCTGGAGTGCAGTCTCAGCACAGAACTGCATCCCCAAGCAGGGCCCAATTCCCCCTGAGGGTTCCAGAGAAGTGCCACGAGGTCGAGAGACCCTCAGGAAAACGCCGCTTTGCTCAGCCTGAAACTCAGCCTCTGTTCAAAGGGGTTTCATCAGCATCACAATTCCTGGCCTGTCCTCCTTGGAGCCAGGGTTCTTTAAAACCACAGAGCCCCACCGCCATGGGGAACAAGGATTCTTTGATGGCTGAGGGCTCCCTGAAGTCCTGGCTTGGCCAAAGTGTCATCCTTGCAATGCAGCTGCACATGGGCACCTTTTCCACTGATTTATCAGGGATTTCAGAGAGGGAGAAGAATCAATCCTGCCCACTCTAGATGCAAATCCAACTTTAGAATGATTTTTTTGTTTTTGGTGAATTAGGAAAGAAGACTGGTTTTTGGCTAGCTTTGTACATAAATACTAAAATACTAAAACTCCCTAAGCAACAGCTCTAAAACAGAGCTGGGATAATTCACTGAAGTCATCAACACTCAGGAAATCGTACACATCTTTTAGTGGCACCTCAGACACAAAACCAAACTCTCCCTGGTGCTGTAAAACACAGAAACCCAATCTAGATTAAAAATACATGCTGCTATTATGTATCATCATTGCCAGGCTTCAGCAGAA